>NW_023605194.1:36109879-36126913 GCF_014898055.3 Talpa occidentalis
TAAGACAGTTTCACATTTCCCCTTCAAACTTTCTTCTTAAGATATGCTTCTGACTCTTTTCATCAGTATGAGCTGTTCATCATTCTAGTTCAATTATTCATCAAATTTCTATACTATTTCTATATAAGTGAAGTGACAGGTTAATTAGAAAGCATGCAACAATAAAATTTCATGGTTTTTACATTCTCTTAATATCAAAATAAAGCTATGAATTTGGTGTAACAAACCTATTATTTGAATATTATGTTCATTAGTTGCATTGCCTATTAGAATGAGTGACATATACCATCTTAAAACCATTGTAAAACTTTTTTTTCTTAAAATTCTGTTTAAATTTAAAGATGGCAGAAAAAGGATGTCTCTCACTTGAATTATTAGCAAAACTGCAAAACTTCATAGCAAACCCCTTCCATGAAAGTTTAAATAATCACAAGATTTAAAAAAAAAATTTGAACCCCAGGAAGATAATAGATTAAAATGGTAATTACTGGATTAATTGCAATGGTTACAGCAGGTCCAGAATTGGAAATAGGAGAGTAAAACAGTGAATCAGAATAAATGTTTGAGAAATTCATCTCATTAAAATTTTTAAATATAAGAAGCAAATTCATTTAGGACAAAACAAGAGAAATGGGGATTAACTATATTAAATAGTTTGCAAGAAAATACTGTGAAAAAAAATTAGAGAAGACAAAGAAAACTGCCCTGATCTAAGGTCAAAGAACATATTTAATAAAATGTAACTGTTCAACAGAGTAAGCTCTGCTAATATGTATAAGTGATTTTTTTTAATTAAATGAAAAAATAAGATTTAAATCTTATTTACAGAAAGGATAATACACAATTTACAAAATGAAAGCTCTTCCTCTAAGACCAGGTATACACTACCATCTATACAGTGTTAGATGTCTTAGCTAGAGATATGAGACAAGGGACACATATAAAAGGACCCCAAATTAACAAAGAATGATTTAACTATTACTATTTGCAGATGACATGAAAATATACATAGAAAAATACCAAGGAATTTAGTAAAAAAAACTACTAGAAACAATAAATCAGTACAGTGAAGTGACAGGTTACAAATATCTATCTACAAAAATTAGCTGTGTTGTCATATGCAAACAATGAATGAGAAGAGAACGAAGTCAATCCCCTTTACTATCATGAGAAGGAACTAAATACCTTGGAGTAAACTTTAAAAAGGAAGTGATGGACCTGCACAATGAAAACTATAAGACATTATTAAAAGAAATTGAAGATGACATAAAGAAATTGAAAAATATTCCCTGCTCATAGACTAGAAGAATCAACATTGTTAAAATGACCACCTGACCAAAACAACATACAGATTCAGTGCAATTCCTATCAAAGTTTCATGGCATTCTTCAAAGCAACAGAACAAACATTACTGAAACATATATGGAACCACAAATGAGCCAGTCAAAATCCCTCATAGATATTATTCACAATGGCATTACCCAACAAATTTACTGCATGCAGTCTCCATCCCAGAATCTGCTCAGGGAAGATAACCTAAGAAACATGTTTTCATATTCCACTAAGAAACTCTTTAACACTGGAGACTGAATATAAAGTCATAAATCTTTCCACAAGTTGTTATGCTGATATTTAGCATATCATCAGTAATTTATATGTGTCAAATACTTAATAATGTATCATTAAAGGAGCAAATTCATATACCATGAATATAATGCTTTGAGTTTATATTTTGTGTAAAAGCTAATAAATGCCAAAATTAAATTTCTTGTAATAAAATTTATTTGCTCATGTCAATCACAAGGTATGCATAAGAAACTATAACCATCTCAACTACCAATCAATTATGCTAACAATCTCATGATTCATCATGAGCATCTTTAAAAATCCAGAGATGACAGGCCATGATTTAATCCATCATGAATTATTTAGTACAAACATTCTCTGACTTTTTATTATTTGAAACTTTAGAATTTTTATCTAGGATGCTTCAAGGATCTCATCTTAGCAAATAGTGGTGTCCATGAATTTCTTTTATTTTTATATTCTTTTTTTCTCAAAAGGCCAATGCTCCTCCATCTGCATTCCTTAACAGAATGAATACTGTGTTTTATCTGATATAAAACATAATCATCTCAGATACTTGCCTTTACCATAAGTCATCAAATCTCTTATCTTCAATCCTGTTCTCTTTCTCCATTCTTACTTCTGTAACATGAGTTCAGATCTTTATTTTTCTGAGCTCCTAATAATCAGTTTTCTCTGGGAGTTTTACATTCTGCAATGCTAGACCCCTGTACATCCTTTCATATCTTCCATATTCATTCATCTCTTCCCCCACTCCACCCAGCTCCTAATTCTGCAGTGGTGTCAGGATCATAGTTATAAGTCATACATCTCAACCATAACTCTTCTATTGTGTTTAGGAGACAATTCTTTATCATGGAATAAATGGTCTTCCCTCTACCCTTTTGGTCTTCCCTCTACCCTTTTAACTGCTTCCCCTTTCTTTTTCTCTATACTCCTCTGTTTGTTACCCTTAATACTTACAACTCTGCTAAAATGCCACATATTCCTTTATACTTCCACATATTTCTTCCCCTGTCTACTGCCTGCTATCCTCTTGATGATCCTTATGTACCCATTTTTACCAAATCTAAGTATCATTTCTTCATCTTTCTCTTGCCTAAGTCACAATCTCTTTACAAACTTGCCAACAGTCAATTGTCTTTGTCACCAAGCTGCATATATCTACTATTAAGTGCAGTGATTGGCAGCCACATATTTACTTATGTTCCTTTTATTGTACTCAGACACAGGAGTCGTATCTGGAATAATTCTGTATCTGTAAAGTCTAGCATAATTTTAGCTTATTGTTGATTTCCAAAAGCTATCAATTGAATTACACTGAGCTGAATAGAACCATTTAAGTTTATTAACAATAGCCCATAACCATATGGGCAATTTCTCTTTTCTAAACTTCATGTTGAAAAATGTTTGTATTCTTCAGTGTACCTCTTTTTTTGGTTGTTGTTTTTTTCTTTTTCTTTTTTTTTTAAAGATTTATTTATTCACGCATACAAGAAGTGGTGTACAGGCCAGAGGCCCGGGAGGATGAGAGAATTTACCAGAGACAGAGACAGAGTGGGGAACAGAACAGGCAGACTGACTGAAATACACTGCTGAGGGGAGCAGCGGGCGAGACAGGAGAGCTCTGCCATTCCATGTGGGAGTCTTGCCAGTCGGCCCGGATCGAATCCACACTGCAGAGGCTGTGGACAGCTTCACAGCGCTGCTCTCAACTGCCTGTGCCACCAGGGGAGTCCCTTCAGTGTACCTCTTTAGAGAGCACATGAGGCAGAAGAGGTGACAGTCATAGATAATGAGCTCCAAATTTTGCTCTCTGGGCTGATGACTCCAATATTTTTGTTGAACAAGTCAGCCATGTTTTCACTCTCTGAAGTAGAGAGAGGACCATGAATATCAAAATCTAAAAATCATTCCCAAGTCTTAGAGAGATTGTCAACCCTATTGCCATAGAGTTTTTGTTTATTCATTTGTTTTTTCCCTAACAAGCCTAAATATCTACTATCATTAATACTTCAGTTTCGTGGGGGAAAGGTGTTTCACGTTTTACTTAGTACACTATTCAGGGTTTTCTTTTTTCTCTTCCGTTAACCTCAGTCAAGTGTTTAAATAATTTAAATTCATTGTCTATAATCATGTTTATAAAAGGTAGTTAATATGATATTCAAGAAAAATACATTATATAATGTTAAAATAACACTTCATCTTTGAATATTGTAGTGCATTAATAAAGAGTTTTCAGGGGCCTCCCCGGTGGTGCAGCGTGTTGAGACCGCACTATAAAGCTGCCTGCAGCTTTTGCAGTGCGGGTTCGATTTCTCGCTGGCCAGGGAGATTCCCACATGGCGTTGCAGACCTCTCCTGTCACGCCCGCTGCTCCCCTCAGCAGTTCTTTAGGTTCTTCTGCCTGTTCTGTTCCCCCGCTCTGTCTCTGGTGAATCTTCTCACCCTCCCGCGCCTCTGGCCTGTTCCCCAGTTCTTGTATAAATAAAAAAAATCTTTAAAAAATAGTTTTCAAATTATGAAATACTTTTTACATTATAAAGAAAACCAGTTTCCCTTTATTACTTTTCACATTGCATTTATTACTTTTCACATGAGCACAAGTGGATCATATAGAGAGAAAAAGCAATGATTAGGAACACTTAGAAATAAAAGGAATCAGAACAAATAAGGATGTTTCACAGCAAGAAGAGTCTTGAACAATCTGCAAATTAGACAACAATGGGAGGGGGAAATGAAAGAGAGAAATGAGCTTTCCCACCTATTAAGTGGAAAGAATTGGTTCGAGAAGATAGTAAGACAGTTTTCTCCCACTTGAATGTGTTTATCAAACATTCCCTACCTCTTTCAATCCAAAAGCTAGTTCTCTTCTGAGTGATTAAAAGACCATACAAACATAGCATAGAATGGTGGTTACCAGAGACTGAGGGGTGGAGGAAATTGGGAAATATCGGCCAAAAAACTCAGTTTCAGTTATGCAAGATGAATAAACTCTTGAGATCTATAACAATGTGACTATAGTTAAAAATACTGTATTGTATACTTGAAATTGCTACAGGGTATAGCTTAAGTGTTCTTACTACCCACAGCAAAAAAAAAGAGAAAGAAAATGGTAACTATATGAGATGGTGGATATTAGCTTATCATGGTGATTATTTCATGGTGTATTTGCATATCAAGTCATCAAATTATACAGGCTAAATATAGATAGTTTTAAATTATCAATTATCTCTCAATAAAGCGGGGAAGGAAAAAAATAATAAATGAAGCAAAGTAAGTCCATCACCAATTTTGGAAAATCAATCTAAGACATGTGACCAAAAGTAGTCATGCCTCTAGGCTGTATCCTTGGCTGTTTTCATTTCCCCAGTCATTTTTAGCCTTTGCTTGAACACTAACCTTCATAGATTTGTTAATATTCTTAACGTTAATTTCCCCCAGTCTGATCTCTTTCATAAGCTTCAGCATTAAATATGAGCTCTCTGCTTGACATCTGTACTGTATAGCCCATTGTCAAAGTTAAATAAAATCTATTCCAATGAAAATAACCTGCATTCATTACAATTCATAATAATTAGACTAAACAAGTCCAAGACAGTATTAAACAACTTTGAAATTATTATCATTTACATAGTCAAAATGTCTGACAGTGACCATGCTGTAGTCAGGCTTCTCTAAGCCATTTTTTTCAACTAGCTATAAACCTTGACCTCTGAGAATTGCAAACTCTGGGCACAAATAATTTCACAAACCCCTAACACTAGAGACTTGAATTAACACTAGCACGATTTCTAGCAGCTGAAGACTGTGTCCCTGGAAAGAGTCAGATATGTTAAGTTCCTGCCTGAGAATGCTCAAGGCTGCCATAAGAATTTACTGTTTGTTCTAACCTAGATTGCTAATACAGATCCTGAGCCAACAGCTGCCTAGCTTGCATAACAGTTCTCAAAAATCAGCCCCCTTCCAGCTTTCATGATTTTCCTCTCCTCTAACTATACTGGAGACCCTCTCATTTCTCCTCTCTAGTTTCTCACTCTCCCCTTAAAACTCTCAGTCATTCATGTCCAGATTGTTGATAAGCTCAATTTTTATGGAAGTTTCTCTGTCGTACTACAGTGGCTTGAATAAAAACTGTCTTGTTGCTTTAACAAATGTCTACCTTTGTTTCTCCTTGACAAAGGTAGTTGTCAAAGCTGGTTGGCAAAGAACTGGGTCAGGAATCCATTTTCCTTCTGTTTTTTCTGTCTACTGTGCATGATTTCCAATCTCAATATCACCTAATAGTACAAGACATCTGCAACAATTTCAGCTATTAGGCCATCTTCCAGCCAGTTAGAAGGAAGAGGGAAGGAAAGAAAAAAATGTGCCCTTTAAAGATAACTCTCAGATGCTATTTATACCACTTCTGCAGGTATCTTACAGTCAGTCACACTTAGCAGCAGAGATGATGAAGTTATGTATACTTTATTCTAAGTGACCTTGTGCTCTGCAAAAACTGTAATTTATTATTGAATAAAGGATAGAACAGATATTGGGATATAGTTAGCAGGCTCTTCCATACCATTTCCAAAACTGTCTCTCTTTATTTAAACATTTCTGTTAATGATATATTTTAGACATCAGAGTCAAACTTAGCACCTCCTTTTTAGACTAGAAATAAAATTACAGCCATACTATTTCTTTAATGAGATCAGGATATTTAACTACATGATCTCTAATATCCCATCCAGGCTTCCCAGTTATGATTTGCCAAGAACTATCAAATCCTTTTGCAGTTGATCATATGATGAATATAGGGGTGAAAAACAAATTCTGCAACAGCAACTAGTAGTTCCCAAGATATATTTATTGAAATTCCATTGAAAGAGACCTAGACCAGAATTATGAAGGCTTAGAGAAGTATTGTTGGTCAGGGAGTTAGAGGAAGAGACAAGTTATATGATACAACACTTCAGAAAAATTCTAAAATGCGAATTTGGTATTAATACCTTAAATAGTTCATTTAGAGCAGGCAGTTCAAAACCTTTCTGAAATTGGACTACTCTCACAATATTGAAAAAAAAAGTTACTAGCCAAATTGGGTCTTTTAATATAATATTAATAGTACAATTTTTGATATAATAATTTGATATGTTTAATTTCAAATTAATATTGAGTATTTATAAGTTACCATAATAGTTTTTTTCCTTTTTACAAACATACTACAATTTTGACATAAACCAAAATGGATAGCTTCATTCTCTATGTTCTAGAAAAAATTACATAATATTAAAAAGATCTCTTTTTTTAAAGATTTATTTTATTTATTTATACATAAGAATTGGGGTGTAGGCCAGAGGTATGGGCCAGGGATTAAACTCATACCACAGTGACTGGCGATTAAAGCACTGAAACTTTAACCACTGTGCCACCAGGGAGGCCCAAAAGATCTGTTTCTTGATGAACCATAGAATTTGCCCTGAAAGTCTCAGCATCCACATTTTTGGTAATAATTTAAGTGATATTTCTATTTTTTCATCATTATTTGATAATTAAGTTTTTTAAATACTTCTTGAATTTATTTCAATATATTATAGCTACCTAGAAAATCATTTGCCAAGTTTTGAAACCATATTATCCTATCACCTATGATTATACCCCATTTCTCCTGTGTTACATGTCTGTGAGTTTTACATTTCCCTTTTTTAATCTTGTCAATATACATATTGACAGTGCGTATATATATATATATATATATATGGTTATTATATCAAGGTACAAGATTCTTGATATATCTATTTGAACTTCATTTATCTTATAAATTTATTGTTGATGGTTTTGCTTTTGTCTTCAATTTCAGGTCTATTTTAATCTCCTTTTTTATGATTTCTTGAATTACATGCTTATTTCATTTACTATCACGTTTCTCTTTAATAAATAATTCAAGCTATGATTTTGCCTCATAGTATACTTTTGACTGTTTGCCTGGAAGTATATCATGTTATTATGAAGTTTTGTTTTTTCTACTACTCCAATTTCACTTATATTTCCTCTTTAACCCAGCAGTAATACAGGAAAAATATAAATTTTCTAATAATATTCTCCTGATAGTAAAGCTGTTTTTTTTTTTTTTTCATCTTAGATCTTTTTCCCTCAATCCTAGTTAAGATGTCTTCATGACTACCATTGAGAATTTTTCTTCAGTCTAGAGTAATACCACTTACTTAGATAATGGAAATCACATCATTTAACTGTATTGTTTTATAAGTACTTTTGTTTATAACTTTCAGCTCTTAGAAATATGTGTTGTTTTTTCGTAATCCTGTATCTGAGGTTTGACCTCCAGAAGAGATTCTACACAAAAACTTTGTGAGCAATCTAATGTCTAATTAAAATATTTACTGACTTTGTCATTCTCAAAGAATCACCTGTATCAGTGTATAAAAATAAACTTATTTCGGGCCTCCCCTGGTGGCGCAGTGGTTGAGCGCTGGGCTGCGAAGCTGCCCACAGCCTCTGCAGCATCAGTTGGATCCCCGGCCACTGGCGAGGGTCCCACATGGCATGCAGACCTCTCCTGCCACCCTCTGCTCCCCTCAGCAGTGTATTTCTTCGGTCTGCCCGTTCTGTTTCCCCCTCTGGCTCTGGTGAATTCTCTCACCCTCCTGTACTTCTGACTGTACCCAGTGCTTGTATAAATAAAATAAATAAATCTTTAAAAAAAAAACTTATTTCACTTTCATTAACTCAAATATGAGCTCCTTAGCAATCATCTACATAATAGTCACACTTTGCTCTTTATAGCTAACTGTTTTCATTTGTGTTACACAGCTTAAGAGTATCCCTCTCAAAACAACCTGTCCTTCGGATCTCTATTCAGTGGTGCCTCCTTTTGATACCCAAGACATGCTCCTTATTACTATTGATATTCATCTCCCTGCACTTCAGCACCTGGCCCCCATCACTGTCCTTCTCAATGACACCCTCATTAAGGTGGTGCCCCTTCAAGCTAGTCATCTCATTGGTTCACATGTATGTGGAGGCACAGCTCTGCCTGGACATTTTCCATTTCCCTCACCAGCAACTACCTATCTCTATGTTTTCATCACTAAAGTTTGCTTTTTTTTTTTTAAGATTTATTTAATTATTTATACAAGCACTGGGTACAGTCAGAAGTGTGGGGGGAAGGCGGGGTGATCTCTCACTAGAGAGATTCACCAGAGCCAGAGCGGAGAGCAGAACAGGCAGAAAGACCGATGTACACTGCTGAGGGGAGCAGCGCCACCAGGGGAAGCCCTAAAGTTTGCTTTTCTGACCAACTGTCCAGGGCCACTGCTCAAAGTTCCACTACTTTGTTTGTTCAACAAAGTGACTTCCTGCCCCATTTCACTAGTACTCGTTACACTGTGATGCCACTGAATCTACTCCTCCTGCCCATTACTCCTTCTACTCCTGCTCTATCTCTAAACTCCAAAGCTTACTATAAAAATTTGATAATACAATGTATTACTAAAAACATCTACTTGTTGAAATTCTTTTATGCCTCTCTCTCTGATTTTGTAGTGTCCAAAACAAGATCCTTAAAGGGAAATTTAAAGAAAACAGAACCCTTTATTAATGCACAAGAATACTTGAGAATGATAACATTATGGTGACATTTTTAGAGAGACATGAATAAAATATTTTACATTATTTTATCAACATATTATAAAAGACCACATGCAACATGTAAATTATCTGGTGGACATGATTTCCAGAATCAAGGGAAACAGAAGATGTATTTTGTTACTGAATAGGGGGAAAAATGAATGTGCTCATAATGAGTACATCTACTCAGGGGTCCTGAATCTTAACTGTATATTAAAATTACCTGAAGAACTCTTAAAAATGCCAATGCCTGGAACCTTACATCAGAGCAATTAAAACAGAGTATCTGTGATGGGCCTTTGCATCAGTATTATTTTAGTCTGCGTTGGTGACTGCAAGACTTACTCAGGGTTGAAAATTACTAATATAATGGGTTAAGTGTTACCTAACCTTGACAGCACAGATTTCTGAGAACCAGTGGAAGCCAAGCGATTTTAAAGGTTCACATTTTTACTTGACATTTCCTGAGATTTAATTTTCTCTAGATGGATTCCTAATTGATTTGCTTTACTTCAGTTTAGTTGAAAAGTTTTATTCATTCAAAATGAAACCAGAATGCACTATACATTTTATTTAATGTGGTGATTTTAGCTTAAAAGTATGTTTTTGATGATGCAATTTGGAGAACATACAGAACTTGCTAAATTGGAATATCTTGGTGAAAACTGAAGTGTTGGCTATTGGTTGCAGCTGTTCACAAAGAATTGTGTTTTTGCTGATTATTAGCAAATATATTCAGAGATTGCTAAAACTATTTTCCTTTCAATGAAGCATTCTCACCTTAGCATTCTGGTTTTTCATATTGCATTTTGAATTAAATTTTATTTATTGCAAAGGGGTTGGAATGATCCATTTTGCAAATTAAAACTTATTTATCCATTTAATCCATATGTACAATTCCATCTGCTTATAAACAAGATGAACAAGAAGCTTGGGAGCAACTGCCGCAGAGAAAGTTCTCTCATTAAAGTGAGACAATCCATTTTATAACACCAAATACTGGTATTGTTCTCTAATAGTCACCACTAGATCAGGTTTTAACATAGGTATTGCCTGTTCTAGACTTTCACTTCCAGTTGACTATGGAAGAAAACAGGGCTGATACATCATAGGGTGTGATATCACTGTCTACATTACATAAACAATTGCACTGCACGGTCTTGAGACCACGCAGCTTAGCTTCTTAGTAATCATTGTCAGCAGTAGCAAATGCATGCCCTTTATAGCTGGTAATTTGATTGAAGTGGCAAAACTAGGAGTGTGTTTGTTGTTCTTAAAGGTCAAATGAATTGAAAAACAAAATGCTTAGACTTCTATTCAGACTTTTATAACAAAGTAAAAAAAAACAAAACAAAACTTGAGAACTGCATAAAATATACAGACTCATTCAGTGGAGTTATAGCAGACCTTGAACCTACCTGGCAGCCCTGTGTGAAGCAATCACAACAAGTGATTAGAATGCAGTAACGATTTCTCACAAAATAGGGAAAAAAATATATTCTGGGTTGTTTTCTATTTTTCGGTTATATATGTCTAATAGTTAACTAGACTACAGAAGACCACACAATCAACCTCAAGGACTGCACAAACGAGGGACTCTGTTTAATTCTCTCAATAGACTCATGAAAACTTGATAAGAAAAGAGTTATTTAGGACCCAAAGTCACAAATTCATGAATTTCAAAGCTGGAAACGACACCTAAGTCAACTACTTCCTATCCTAGGCATTTTCAGAACATCTTTCAAATTCGGATGAAGGAATTCTTCATTTGATACTGTGCCTGCAAATTTTATTAAGAAAAATATGTCAAAATTTGCTCAGTTTACAAATAAAACATCTTGGAATTCCAAGTTACCCAAATTATGTGCAAAAAATTCGCAGTGCTAGAGTAAATATCTAGCCCCAACTTTTCCCTTGAAGTAGTTGCAGGAATGGGGTTATAATAGATAATATATAAATTCTCATTCTTTAGTCTACACCAAAGTATGCAGTTAAATTCATTTGATATTTTCTAATAATTTACTACAATATAATATTTCTCTTATAGTAGCATTTGATATTCATCATTGTTTATTGCACTTTGACTACAGAGGATTCTTTTCTACTTAAAACCAAATACTCATACTTCATTAAAAAATATAATAAATAAATACAAAATTAAAAGATACTATTAACAGAGAACGTAAAGCAGTTTATGTTATATAAAACTGCCAGCAACCAGAGAATGATGTTATTATAGCATGAATAGTCACATGCAGTTCATTAAAATATTAGAAATGATCATGATAACTTTGGAATAAAACAAATAATTGCATCTTCACATTTTTACCTAAAATACAAAGTATCCAAATTATTAACTGACAACAGACTGTCTTTTCTTAAAATCATATTATCCTCCAAGAATAGGTGTGGATGGAGCCTTAGAAACCATTTATTAACTAGGATTTTCTACTTCCACTTCTAAGTAATTGGTAGGAAATTTCCTTGTATTAAACCTTTCCTAAAAGTCACTACATAAATTGCTTTGAATTGCTTTGGTTGAGGCACATTTCCAGTAGCTTCCTCATTCTCCACATTCACTAATATCTCAGTTTATCCTAAACCAAACCTAATCCTCAGAGTTAAGTGTTAAATCCAATCTAGTTCTTTTATTTTACAGGTGAGGAAACCTTGTCCAATGCTATCAAAGATGAGGAATAGGTGTCAGAGCTACAGAGAGAAAGCTAGTGTGCAGTAAAGGATTAACTTTGCTCAAATACAGATGTGATCTTTGTCTTTAGCTCCTAAGAGGTAACCCCCAAACCATTGGCATGTCCACTGCCCAATCAGCCCTGAGGATTTCAGACTCATAGATTATCATTGTAAACAATGTACTTTATGAGGTGCAGGGGTGTTTGGACACTTTCAGCTCAATCTTTAAAAGGTGCTAATGGCTAGAGTCAGCAGCATAGCTATCACCCATTTGTACATGACCAAGCCCCAACAAATATGCTGGATATCATGGCTGTGGTGAGACTCCCTTGTTGGCAAAATTTCATGTATATTTTCTCATGTGCTATGGTACCAAATAGCAACTGTTCAACAAAAACTACAAAGCCTGCTTCCCAGAGACCCCCTGGTTCATGCTATAGTCCATTCCTCCTTCGGCTTAAGTATACGTGGCTCCTGAATTGCTGCCTATCTCGTTAGTCCAATGTTGGACATTATATGTTTGATGGCCTTGTACCATTCATGGCAGAGGATTTCTCCATTAGTGGGGGAGTAGGGGGTCATCATATCACCATAGTACAGATGAAGCAAATTCTTCTTTCATGACATGCATGCAAAACAAGACTTTTTAGCCACTTAGTGCTTTAATCATAAACATTTTTCCATCTACTGAAACCAAGTTGATATTTCAACTGTATGACATCAAGGTGGAATGTTTGTGAGAGCTCTGGGTTAAAAGAATAAGTGAGGAGAAACTCTTCTGAGATCAGACCAAGGTTAAAGATGTATATTACAACCATACCTTCAGTTTTCTTTCTTTTTTTTTTTTTTTTGATCAGAAATTTGCAGACTTCCTTGGCAACCCTGATAGCGACGGGCTCAGAAAATAGATTAATATTAGTCAATGTCAATGTTTTATGGAGCTAAGTCTGGAATAGTTCCTTGTAGGTCATTTAGCTTATTTCAATTTCATGGCCATAGCTTGTACCCATGAATGCAGCCTTGTAGCAACAACATTGTTTAGAAGGAGGACACTGAGTAGACAAGCCTGACTGCATTGTGCAGCCTCAAGGCAGGCAGAGAGGGCTGAGATCTGTTAAGCTTTATTGGACACTAATTTCTGGGATTTCATTATAGCTTATAGCGAATCCAATGGTGCTGTTTTGGGAAGTACTTACACAGTCTCTTTCTAAATGATGAGGGCAGTTAGTGAAAGTTGTGCAGATGCCTTTTAAGGCTGGAGAGAAAAGACAGTTCAGAGGGCTATTATGAGAATTACAGGGTGCTGAAAATATTGTGGGGCTTTGCATTCGGGCCACTCAGGAATCGTATTTACATTTCTTCTTAGTAGCTATGCATCCTTGGGCAAGTTGCTTTATTCTCTTAATTTCATCACCTGAAAATTGAGAACAATTATCTTGGAAACAAATTTAAATATGTAATATTTTTATAAACTTTGACTATCATTTCAAATCCTATGCACTTGCATAATATAAATGTAAATTTCTAAAAATAAAATTTAAATTTAAAATTTTACACATCTTCCAGATTAACTCTTAGACGGAAGATTATAGAAAATAGAGAATCATATGTGGCATTAAAAAGAAAATTTAGGTAATTTGCCTTGTACAAAAATTGTAACGCCAAATAACCATGCAGCTATGTGCTATAACTTCAAAACTGACTATTTGGCTCTTTAAAATTTGCCAACACCACTTTTTAATTTTGTTTGGAATAATTTTCATATTCAGATATTCCTAGGAAGTCATTTATAGGTTTCTACCAAAATATGTAAATAAAGTTCTAGTTTGATAATTATGTCTGAAACTGTGGAAACCTGCAGAATGAGTTTTAGAGCACAGGACCATGGACAGTGGGAAGGATATTGATACATTTTTTTTCAAAGTACAACTTAGCTGGTGAAACAAAAAATGTTTAGAATAAAGCAACATTACCTTCAGAGAAAGGAAATTTTATGCCAAACATACACTATATTAAATTTTCAACAGTCCCTTGAGAAGAGGAAGATACATTTTAATTTCCCTTTATTGCACTGGTTAGTAATGAGCAAAAAACGAAATTCCTATCATTTTCATATTGTTTTCCTCCAAATTTCTGACATAAGGTGAACATGCCTATTTTTTCTCTGTCCTCATTCAATATTGACATATAAATCTCACAGCTGATATAATTATTTTCTCCCAATTCCATAAAAAATATGCCTAGGAAAAATAAAATCTTATTATGCAAATATATTCCAATAGGAAAGAGTAAACATAAAAGTCAGGGAAATTAATCTTTCTCTTTGCTTTATACATAATCTCATTGTGGTCTATTATGCACAGAGATAATGCACAGAACAACCACATTTGCTGCTGGTTTAGGCACATTATAGACTGAGTAAACACAGAGGTACAAATAGTTTCATTTTTCTATCTTAAAGTGTAGCTATGACCCTTAAAATCCAAAAGCTTTACTACAGGTTGCTTTCTTTAAATTTTCACACTGTAAGAAAGCCAAGTTTGTCTGTGTTTTATTAATTTGCATAAAAAGCATTAAAAATGTTTTGAAAATCACTCGATGTTTTAGGAATACTGCTGAAACTTTTTCATAAATCTGTATGCTATTTTCTTATATCTAGATATCCCAATATAAGCACTATTTTATCAAATATTTGCATGCATTAGTGCATGTAAAAATGTTTATTTAAGTGGCAAAAATAGCATTTATAAATGAAAAACTTTAACTATCGCAATATTTTATGTCAGTGTAAAAGCACTCCCCACTTCACCAGTATGTCAAGTCTCTCTCCTAAGAGCCAGCTGCACCAAAAAGCTTCTTATATAGTCTATTAAAATGTGTGCAAGTGTTTGTTTGTCTCTATATCTATGCATTTTTAATCTGCAAATATTAGAAATACTCTGCTCGTAGAAGTTCCTTTACTTAATATTTGACAGATCTCACAAGTCTGCCAAAGAGGGTACACGAGTTAACATACACAGTACAGCCCCCTATTCTATTCACCACTGTTTATTTTGAAATGTCTATTTGTAAATTTCCTACATAAAATATTTTAAAAGTCATATAATGTTCCATTCGGTTCCTATGGAAAACTGTGTGGAGATTCCTCAGTCTACTAAAGATAGAGCTCCCATAAGATCCAGCAATTCCACAACTAGGTATTTACCCAAAGGACACAGAAACATCAATTCCAAAGAGCACTTGCACCCCAGTGTTTGTAGTAGCACTATTTACAATAGCTAAGCTTTGGAAACAACCCAAATGCTCAAAAATAGATGACTGGATCAAGAAGATGTGGTACATATACACCATGGAATATTAGCATTCAAAAAAGATAAACACATGCAATTTGCAGCAACATGGATGGAGCTGGAAGGGATTATGCTCAGCGAAATAAGCCAGAAAGAAAAAGAAAAATACCAGATGGTCTCACTCATAGCAGGAATCTAGAAAACTTAAATAAGGGACCAGGAAAAGAATAACCATAAGAAAGAAAAAATCAAAATCAAAATCAACAAACAACTATGAACCAGAGACACCCTGGGGGGGGGTGGCGGGCGGGGAAAGGAGGGATTGTGGTCAAAGTAAGGGTTGCAATTGTATGGGGAATATAAATATAAAATTCAAAAAAAAAAACTAAAGAAAACAAAACAAAAAAATAAAGACAAACATTTTAAAAAGTATATTAATGTGACAATGATTCGGAATCATTCTATAAATTTATAAACCAGCTATATTTGTATACATTCATCTGTCATTGATGATACTTTTAATGTCAGATGTTCTTTATATGTTAAAATGACTAAATATTTGCCTATCAAATATATACATTCTTCAAGGAATGAACATTTCTTTGTCCTCTATACATGTTATAGCTTTTTCCTAGAATGTTCTTCATCTCACCTACATGTAAGCACATTGATGGCAAAGGTCATGTCAAGCATGTTATATATTCATAAGTATGTGCTGTATTGACAAAATAGTTATTTCTTATCTCCTTAAAGACTGACATCCAGTGATTTTGTCAAAGTGATGCTTTGCTCATTGCTCTCCACAGGCTGACCCTCAGCTAGTAGTTATCTGGTAAAATCCATTGGGCATGATCTTCCCCGGTTCTACTGTCATATTCCAAACATTTGTCCAATACAACTTTCCCTTTAGAATCACACAGGTTTATCTTGGCTGTATACTATTTCACATCTCCTATTTCATCAGACATGGGTAGACTGTGTCTTCGTCATGTTTTCTGCCACTGGCTGACCAATGCATTGACAACACTATGCTTCTAGTATCCAGAAATACAACAACTCTCCTTTAAATCTATGTCTTTGCCACCTACTATACACATTCTACCTTCTCAAAGTAACACAATCTGCTATTTGTCTCAACTTCTTCATTTCCTGGTTCTTCTGCTTCTTCCATAGCATAACTCTTACCTTCAGAATGTTACTGACATGGATTAAACTATGGTCACCAATGAAACACTAATTGGTCATGTTTCAGTTTTATGTACATGAACATATTGGTGCAACTGATACTGATGAGGTGGTTCAATTATTGATGATCACGGCTTCAGTGATCCCACCTACTCCCCCTTCTAGCAAACCCTCTCATTTCTCCTGGAAGAGATCTCCCTCCTCCTATTCCTTATGTTTTGGAGTTTCCACCTCAGGCTTGCCCCATTTCCAGTGCTCTTTTCCTACACATACCTTCCCTTGGTGATTCTTTCCACCTGCATGATTGGGTTATCACTCTTACATCATGATTGTAAATCTTACAACCTGCTCAAATATTCCCCTGAATATTGAAAGTGTTCACCGAACACAATTCAAGCCTATCCAAACTGAAAAGTTCAAACCCTCCACTGGATCCTCTTCACTTAGTCTTCACTCCATTGTCAGCACCACCACCATCCAGCAGCCTTAATTCTTCAATGTTAGTAACTTCCCCATTTAGCTGATTAAATTACATCTTCAATTTTCAAATTAGCCCTTCTCTCATTGTTCTTAGAACTTGCTTTAACCTTTATTACTGTACTTCTGTGAGTGTGCTCCAATAGGCTTCACCCCCGCCTTCCTATACAATAGC
>NW_023605194.1:36127013-36165292 GCF_014898055.3 Talpa occidentalis
ACATTTAAATGTTTGCTTAAAGACTGATGAATGAATGTTGAGAAAATTAAATGTTAGAAGAAGAACTGACAAATAAGGAAATTCAAAGCCAAAAACAAGGCTTAAAGCAGTAAATTATACATTTAGGTAATGCCTAGTGCTGCTTTATTTTCACTATAAATTTCTTTACAATTTTCTTTTTCTTAGTTAATGAGCTCAAGGAGTAAAGGCATTATTCCTGTTGTGGGTTAGTTATTTAGCACATGTAAACCAGGAAAACAGAATTCAGCAGCCTATTAAAATGTATTGAAGTTGTGTGTACGTTTCTTAAACAAATAATTAGAATGTAAGGTAAATCTGACACCATGCTGTTTTATTTTTTGCAAAGTTTTAAATTTATCAGCATTTTAAGCCAAAACCCTTTATTGCAGTTAAGATTTAGTTTCAAGCAAAGATATTTACATATTTCTAAACCATTAAAGAAAATTAGTTTCTATTTCAAGTAGTTAGTTTAGGAAAAGGTAAGGCAAATAGAACAACCCAAGAGATTCATTTAGGAGACTTTTAGGTCATGAAAGAAATATAGAGCAAAGAACTTAGTACAAAAGAGGAGACCCATGGTGCCAAATGCAAGCAGATGCAACAAAGTCTGCTAGTAGCGAGACACTAGATAGAGATGAAAACATGCATTAAAAAATTCAGGTTGGGATCTGGAGAGAATGTCCCCACTGTCCCTTTGAAGATAGGCCCAGTTGTAGGATGGTGCTTTCTGAAAGAGGTATGGCAAAGGAGACCCTGACATGATTTTTCACAGTTAATAGGTTCTGATGTTAAGTACAGATTTATTCATATCTAGCATTTGAAGCAAGATTGGTTAATAAATTGAAGGAGCATAGTCCATATAAACATGGTTAAAATTAATGTAGTCTCTTACCGAAATGAGCTTTTTGCACAAATATTTAAAATTTATCATTCTCTATAAATGAATGAAGATGATTCATTGTAAGAATAAATGTTTATAAGTTATTAAGGACATGTATAGCTATGACTATATATTTTCCAATAGCTAATAAAGGAAAATCCTTTCTTATAGAATCTTATGGCAAATTAAGTTATTGAATACTTTGCTGCAGTTGGAAAATTCCAAGACTTTAACTGTCCCAAATAGGACTATTTCTTCTAACTAAGCTAATTAAGTCTTAATAAATTTAAAAAGGAAAGAAAGGAGGTAGGTAGGGAGGGAGGGAGGGAGGAAGGGAGGGAGAAATCTTAGTCAAGACATAGCAAGATAGTAGTTAGATAAACAATGTTATGTCAAATCCGACAGATGGTTCATAAAACTATCTAGTTTAAAAACATCTTACAGGTCTGTAAAGATAGTAGCCATTTCTATCTTACTCAGCATTTAACCTTAACTCCTAGCATAATACCTGGAAAACAACAAGTGTTCAATAGGCATTTGTTGGTGAAATAAAGGAATAGATAAGTAAATACACTCTCAGAATGAAAATGAAAAGATGCATCACATCAAGACAGTAATTGTCAGATGGAAAAATAGAAAAAGTCAGTACTGAAAGCCTGGCTCACTGCTGAGGCTAGAGAGAGAGGCTGAATCCTGGAGCTTCCCTTTCTAATCAGGGACAGTGTACATCTCTGGGCTGGTCCTTCCCATTATAAGGATCAATAGGAGAAAAAAAAATGAAAATAGTTCTAACCAATGAAGAATTAGTGAATAAAATAATAGAATATAAATAAAATAGCCCTATTTTTATTTTTTTTCACATTTTAGGTTTTGAATTTGTGCTTTCTAGTGTCTTTAAAAACGATCCTTGTTAGACAATGATTCTTTGCAAGTCTGTTTACTCTGCAGTGTATTTAACTGATGACCCTACACTCAATTTATAAAGCTTGTAGGTGTTTCAAGCTGTCCTAATGTTTTCAGTAATATATTTAAATAGATGATGCTGTGAATGTAAATAATAAAGATGATCCCAATAATCCTTCCTTTTTGTAATTGAGAAAGAAAGTGTATCATATCTAGATGCTTTTAGAATAAAATTTGTTTGCCATTACAAAGAATAACTGGTGGGGGATTGAACTCATGCCATAGTGGTTGGCAATAGCTTGATAGCACTGAGACTTAATTCCTGCACCACCAGAGAAGGCCCCAAATTCCAATATTGTAGGCATCAACTCAGCCCTTGTATGACTATGAGATAGAAGCATTGGGAGTCAATTCTTGATCAAAGAACGGAAGCTGGATAAACATTCTAGCCTTCAGTCCTTCTGGAAGACATTCTGAATTCTTCTCAGGATGTTCGAGTGGAATGGAGCACCTGATGCCCACAGTAGTACCTTTAGACTGACTTTTCCACCACTTCTGTCTCATTATGTCCTCACTCTGACTCCTTGTTTTACTTCCCAAATAAAGAACATGATGGGAAGTCTTTTTCTCAGATAGAACTCAAACTAAAATACATAATAAAAAAAATTATATAGCTATGGTTACAACACCTGGAGATAACAGACTTTAATATTGTGGTTTGGATCCTTCCAATTTGAATTCTTTTTAAACCTATCTGAAAAATAAAATACTGTATTTGAAGACAATTCAAACATTATCAATTTATTGCACAGCAAATGATGACTTTTCCTTACCTATGTCTACCAACCCTATATTTGCCTCCATATCAGTAAATTTTACTGAAGTTTGATAGAACTATTGTGTGTGTGTGTGTGTGCATTTTATCTTTCTTGGCTAATATTAAGAGCATTTACAGCTACGTGTTTTTCTGTATATATCTGACTGCTTTTCATAAGTTGCCCTAGAACAATGACCAAGAACAATCATCTCAGACATTGTGGGAATCAGCTGATCTTAGCTGAGATTGGTTGGCAGTTTTGCTTGTCATACATTTGCAGATGGTTGAGCTATTGGTTTCAGAGTTTTCAGAGGCTAGACTAGTACTACTACATGTGGTCTCATCTTTCTTCACAGAATGCCAGTGAGAAGGCTTGTTCTATTAGAATGTGGCATCCCCATGAATAGGCAACTGGTAACAAAATTATCTTACATAGAAGGAAATGCTGAATGTTCACAATGATATTAATATCTATTGTAACCATCTTTCTCTTTCTTCAGTGTCATATTTTATTATGTGTTTTCTCTACTAATAGAGAATAATTTATAAGTATATATGTCTCTTTCCATAATCTCACAGAGTTTAAATTCATGACAAATTTTAGAAATATTTAAAAAATATATTAATTTTTAAATGCAAACCAAAAAACTAGGAAATGTTTCTAAAGTCTACTATCTCAAAAACTATAGCATTGCATTGCTCTTCTTTGAAATATTTGAAATTTTTCAGACCGAGTTTTCTTTTCTTTTCTTTTCTTTTTTAAGATTTATTTATTTATTTACACAAGCACTGGGTACAGTCAGAAGCGCGGGAGGGCGAAAGAATTTCCAGAGCCAGAGCGGGGAGCAGAGCAGGCAGAAGGACGGAAGCACACTGCTTATGGGAGCAGCGGGCGGCAGGAGAGGTCTGCGTGCCATGTGGGACCCTCCTCCAGTGGCCAGGGGAGCAGCCGGGGATCGAACTGGTGCTGCAGAGGCTGTGGGCAGCTTCACAACCCAGTGCTCAATGGCTGCGCCACCGGGGAGGCCCCAGACAGAGTTTTCTTAAACGTTGTTATCCTCAGGTACCTAACCATAACCTTTTGGTATCATCAAAGACTTCATACTTCTCTCTGAAGATGAAGTCTTCAAGTCTTCCTTTTGTGGCTGTCTTATGGTTGTTTACACTCCTGCAAAAGCTAGATCATGATTCAAGTCATACTGCATCCCTGCGCCAATGGAAAGGCAGTTTTTAGTGTAGGTCCCAGTAACTCAATCAACTGTGTAAAAAGTTTATTGCTTATCACTTCTCCTTCTAACAAATACATATAAAAGTAGCTATAGCTGTTATAACCCAGAGAAGGTATTCAGTGATTTTCAGTTGAGTGGACAACGCTTTTATACTCACTACCATGGCATGCTTATGCTGTATTTTCTATTCCCTGAATGTAGCTAAAAATATTAAAGCATCTCAAAATCAAAAAGGGTAAAAAATGGATTCTTTTATTATGTAATTCTGATAGTAACTACTGAGCATTCAGCCAACTTCAGAAATTAAAGGTTCAATTTCCACAAGACTGCCCTTACTTCAGACACAATCCACAAGTGTGGGATTCCCAGGTTACTCACACTTTTGACTAACTGCTACAAATATGGGGGCTCCTATATCTTTTGGTTCATTGATTTGCTAGAATGACTGACAGAATTCATTAGACCACTATAGTTAAATCACAGTTTTACTGAAGCATAAAAGGAGACAGATGAGTACCAGCTAATAAAAGAGATACAAGGGCCTCCCCAGTGGCGCAGCGGTTGAGCGCTGGGTTGCGAAGCTGACTGCAGCCGGTTCGATCCCCGGCTGCTCCCCGGCCACCGGAGGAGGGTCCCACATGGCGCGCAGACCTCTCCTGCAGCCCGCTGCTCCCCTCAGCAGTGTACTTTGGTCCTTCTGCCTGCTCTGCTCCCCGCTCTGGCTCTGGTGAATTCTCTCACCCTCCCATGCTTCTGACTGTACCCAGTGCATGTATAAACCAACCAAACAAATAATAAATAAATAAATAAATAAGACATGCCTCTAGAAAATTAAAAAAAAAAAAAAAAAAAAAAGAGATACAAGGGGCATGGTCTGGATAATCACAAATGAAAAGTTACTGTACTTGCTCCCTGTGGCGTCAACGAGTATCATCCCTTGGGTGTGCCATCCACCAGCCATTTCACCCAAGCCTAGCTGTCTAGAGTTTTTATTGGTTGTGTTGGCATGATAAATTGCATCACTGGCCAAGAGACTGAACTCAATCTCTGGTTCTCAGCCTTCTGGAGGTTGGTCAGATATCAGATGGCTCAATTTCCCAACCCTCTAATCACCCTTTGGGAGATTTTAGAAGAGTTAGGCCCCATCCTGAGTCATCTACTTAACATAAATTCAGGTGTGGTCAGCAGGGACCCACCATGAATGACCATGACACTCCTGTCACTTAGAATAAATATTCCAAGGGTTTAAAAACTGTGTGTGCAAAAGTTAGCCAAAAATAAAGGGAAGCAGTATGAATGAAATGGTGATAGTCTCTATAAAGCTATAGAAGCAAATATACATTTTTTTTTTAAGAATTCTCACACCAGGGAAACATAATGTACAGATTTACAAGTGGAAATATGTAATGATGAAACAAGACCAAACTTTAAACAATCAGAGTAATGGGATTCGAAATTCAGGCTCATCCTAACTAATCTGTCATTTTTTTTTTGTCATTATGAATGTTCACTTAAAACTGCTAACCAAATCAATTTTTCTCATCTCTAAAATGGGAATGAATGCTTTTTACAAAAAATACAATTAATGGATAAAAATGAAATTCAATTTAAGGTAAAAGCTTTCATCCAATTAAACTCATTAGAATGAAGTATGCTTGTGAGGTACACAATTTTTACTCCCCTACTTATGAAGTCAGGTCCCTAGTCACAATCAGGTGACTTTTCTTACTCCCCAACTCCACATCCACTGGCCATGAAGTTATGTAGTTATGTTTAGATGAAATTCACTCTTAATCAGTGATACACTCTATATAAACTAATGATTATAGGACCAGTGGCACATATGATTAATACTAATTTTTAGCAGCATTGGTTTACTAAATTTTGTTTCTTTCTATGATTTGTCCAGGAACTTTGTCATTCTGTCTTTGAAATTCTTCAAGAGTAACAAGTGGCATAAAATACTTTCCATCATGTTGGTGGTAATAGAGATGTATCTATTGTGAAATTCCATAGACTTTCGATGGCTCTCACAACCTCTAACTACACTGTCATACAGTATCACAAATTCCTGCAGGCTATTACCTAGAAATTTGTTTGTTTTGTTTTCTCTCAAGTTACCATTGTTAAGTGATCTAAGGTAGGGTATTATGTTCTTCCATAGGTCTAGATTTCTCGAAGCTAGGAAATTAAATTCCCTTATCTTCCTTGCATGAAATGAAAGAATGCAGTTCCTGTACTATATGCCATGCTACAGGGTTTTTACTAGGTCTTGAGACATGCTTATTTTCCCATTAGGCCGGACTGCATCTGTTGCTTTCTTCTAATTGGTCTCATCAAAATATCAGCAACTGTAATCTGATAACCAACTTGTTATAGGAAGTCTTCTTACAGAGATAGGATGAGAAAAATAGTTAAGAACTTGCAGGAAATTGTATTTCTTACAAATGTAAGAGGATTTATTTTTTTGTGGAAGAAACTTATGTGAAGAAAGAGTATGAAACTGGGATTACAATGTGAAGAGCTCCCAGATGTTGATTACTAACTATGCTCCAGGTATTTTAAATATCTTAGATGTCTTGGGTGCTTTCATTTTCTTTAATATTCACATAGTTCCATAAGATTGGTGTTTTATTCAGGCCAAGAGGATGTAAGTGAAGTGCTGAATGTGGTAATACTAGGAAGTGCCAGAATTAGTTTGTATATTATTCTTTCTACTCTTCTTAAAGACTACAATATTCACTACCTATTTTGGAAAGGAAATTTTATAGAAAATCATATAAGAATTAGGTCTTATGCATGGCTTCAAACAACAGAATGCAAATGAAGTCCCAGACTTTATAGGTACAATTAAAAGTCAAAAATTTCTTAGTAGTCAAAATTGCCCTAATTTTGAATGGCTTGCCTATAAATTGGTGAATGAAACACTATATTGCTGCAGTTCAAGAAAATGGGAAATAAGCACCTTGTTGGGTATAGCGAAGGAGAATAAAAAGATCCCCAATAATCCTATAATTCTGGGGAAAAACTCAATGTCCAGACATCATATATTATATTATTATAATAAATATATTATTATATATTTCAGTTTAACAGTTCTCTGATAAGATTGTTTCCTATTTACATAATTATCATCAATTTTTTAAATTTATTTATTTATTTGTTTATTTATTTTAAAGATTTATTGATTTATTTATACAAGCACTGGGTTCAGTCAGAAGTGCGGGAGGGTGAGAGAATTCACCAGAGCCAGAGCGGGGAACAGAGCAGGCAGAAGGACCAAAGTACACTGCTGAGGGGAGCAACGGGTGGCAGGAGGGGTCTGTGCGCCATGTGGGACCCTCCTCCGGTGGCCGGGGAGCAGCTTGGGATCGAACCGGTGCTGCAGAGGCTGCGGGCAGCTTCGCAACCCAGTGCTCAACCGCTGCGCCACCAGGAAGGCCCTATCGTCAATTTTTTAATAATTAAATTATTTATGGAATTCTTTTCAATTTTCTATTTCTTTGTAAATGCTTTCTACAGGGTAATAACTTGATCAGCTTAGCACCCAGAAGAGGGATTTGAGAAGTAATGTCTTCTCCAATACTCCTGGCAGAATGATGTTATGAGGAATTCATTCCTAGTTTCCTTAATGGTTCAGTATAAACCAGATCCTTCTAAAGTCCTTCGTGACTCATAGCCATATCAAGTTATGAATATTCACATGAATCTGTTTAGTTTTTCATTTTTCTTATGGGTTCCTGGGAGCAAATGAAAGACCCAATTGCTAAGATTTTTTTTAATTCTCTAGAGTAATTGTCTCTAGTAACATTTTTGAGAGTATTTTACAATACATACACAAATATAGAAACTTCCAGAATCCTAGAATAAAGAAAATGACACCAAAACAAAAAGATAAATAATAAAAAGGTGATTTACTTTGATTCAGAAGAGAGATGACAAATATATAAAGACGTTTTTGTCATTTAAGTATTTGACATGGAATTTTATCTACTAGACCTAGCAAAACAAAAAATCAAACTCAACCACTTTCAAAAGATGAAATTCAACTGACTTTACATCTCAGTTATATTTAAACAATGTCTATGATCAGAGGCAACAACACATCAAGTGATCCCTTGCCAGGTCCTTTTAAGCCATACCAACACACTGACATACTGTGCAGTAAAGGCTTTATTAAAGCAAGTTCTGAACATTCAGAGAGCTTCCCTCCTTCTTTCTTGACCTATTTCTCATACATCCATCTTTGGATCTAGTCCTTGATGTCATTTTTCACTTTCAGCACCCACCTGCCCTGTACCCACGAGAGCCATTTGAGTCAGCCTAAATACAGTCCTTCTCTCTCCACCAGGATCTAAACACAACATTAGAAAATGTGTCTCAAGTTTCAATATTGTACAATACTTATAATTTGTGAAAAGCATTAGCTATGTGAAAATATTCAGAATAACAAGATCACTATATGTTAGGGTAAGAAAGCCCAATTAAGCAATATTCCTTAAAAAAAAAAATAAAACCACCAGAAAACATTAGTTTGCAACTTTAAAGAGATTCAGGGTATATTATCTACACAAGTGAACAAGTCAAGTTCAGATGTGCTCATTTTGAAAATAAAAGCATATCTTCTATATAATAAAATGTAACTGAGTCCACCTCAAAGATGTTATTTCTAAAAGTTCAGAATATGATTTAGGCATTACCCTAAAAGAAAAAAAAATAAGATATTATTTCAGTTGTCACTCCCCAAAAAAGATATCATATTCTGAACACTATTAAATTTGAACTCCTTCCAAACAGAGCACAATGGGGTGAGTATTTCCTATACTTTGTTCTTCAATAGATCAGCATTTCCCTATAAAGTTTATATTAGAAAATTCATGAGTATGGAAGGCCAGTAAACAATTTAGTACTTCAGTTTTTCCAAGATTGGAGATGCTAGAAACATAACCAGACATTTTGGGCTAGAACATGGTTGGCTGTACTTTTATTCTTGGTGGCAGGGGGTGGGGTGTGTCAGTGAGTGATCTTTCCCCTTGCTTCTGAAGAACAACTGCTCTGAGAAGAAAACTATACCATTATCTATAGCAGAGACCATACCACACACTTCAGGCTGATCTGGCATACTAGCACTTTTGGATGGACTTTCCACATTACTCTAATGTCAGGTGCAGGCCATATAATTTGTTATCCAAACTGGGATAATTTTGAGAGTAAACAAAGAAACATGAAAAAAATAGGACTCACTTGGACTTCTAAGTGCACAAGGTTAGATGGTTGAGTATTGGTAAATGACTCAAGGGTTTGCCCTCTGGACTGGATGCAATTAAATTCTCTCAACCTGGGAGCATCAATCCTATGCAGTTAGCAGACTTAGTTTCAGTGATGGTTCTGTTGTGTTGGTGGCTCATTTTAGCATTAGCAACTTGAGCTTGGAGATCATAAGTTAAAAAATAGAAGAAAACAGTTTACTCTAGTAGAATAACTGAAGAAAATTAGATTTTCCTCATAGTACAGTTATAAAAAATGTTAGAGGAAAACTCCTGGGCAGACTTCATTCTCATATTCAAAATGTAAATGGACCTTCCATGGGAAACAGACAGAGAATCAGCAAAGAAATTAGAGAAAAGCAATAGTCCATAGAGTCCTCCTCAAATATCTGTTATGTTGTTAGCTAGACTATTGAAGAGAGAAAGAACTCAAGAATAATATCTGTGTGTGTGTGTGTGAACGTGTGTGAGTGTTTTTGGGGGAGGGTGGGTACAAACTACCACAAGGAAAGACAGAAGAGAATAAGGTGACTGCAGAACTCAGGAAGCAATTTCATCAGTTTATCAGACCCAATTAAGAGACACAGGAGCTGGGTTTTAAGGAGAAGTAACTATTGGCAGAGGTTTATGACATTCCATGTTAAGTACAATGGACTTTTGAGCAGGTTTGAATTTGATATACATCTAAAAAAACCAGAGCTACAGGGAGGTTCTAAAGGTCACTATGACAATTACTATCACTTCAAAATGGTATATCTGCCAAAGAGGTACTTCCTAATTTCCCATGGCTCCAGGACACATGTGTTCCCATAATGAACAAGTATCTAGGAATTCACCTGTAGGTTTTCATTAACATTAAATGGTTGGCTGCTCACATTCCATTTAATGGGTTGACCAATGATGTTAGCAATTACTCTCATAGTATACTATGTTACCAAAATTGTCTCAAGACACACCAGAAACAGTAAAAGTATTTGAGATATGTTTTAATCAAGTAAAGGTTCATCTTCTAAAGCAGAGAACTTATTTTTTTCCAAGATGTTCTTGATAAAGAAATGTTCCTAACTTTGAGGAATTAAACTACCATCACTTGCTGTGTGGTATCAGCTGTGATGCCCATCATACCGCCTCATCCCCGTTAGAATATTCCATCCTCTTCCCTAGGGTATTGTTTGAAGGATGGTCTCAGGACCTAAACCCAGGCAGAATCCTTTCCAGAACTTTTCTTCCAGAACTACTGATTAATACATTTATCTTTCATCAGGACTTTATGGGACTCTAAGCATCCAATTTTAAGTCAGTCATTAGACAACCAACAAACTCAGAGAAAGCATCTTTGCAATTGCAAAATGTGAGCTCAGTATGAAAGAGATAAAAGATGGATATAAAAAAGAAAATAATCCTGTGTTCTTCCCTTTAAGAATCCAGATTTTGCATTTTTTCTTTAATTCTCTTAGCTATCTGTAAGGGCAGGAATGGACACAGGGCAGGTTTTCTAGAAGGGTAAAGGAGGAGTCAGTCCTCAGTGGCTTTTGCAGGTTTTTTATTTAGATTATCAAGTACACGGCAGGCAGGGGCACTGGGGGCTGGGAGGCCTGCCCCCAGTAGTTTTCCTCTAAGTCTTCACTCTGGGCTCTCCGACCTTCTCTCACATCCTCTCTGCTCTTCTCATGGCTCTGCTTCTCTCTCAGCTTCTGCTGGCGTCCCCGTGACACTGCCCTTAAAAGCACAGTCTTAGCCCAGGTGAATCCCATCTACCTATGCCCACACCCTACTCCAGGTGCCCGCCATCAGGTATGCATTCAAGACTGCAGGGATCCATCATCTATCCTGATGGCGGGAGGGCAGAAAAGCCTGACATTTTTCCTTACCCTACACTATCCCAATTGCTTCCTAAATTATATGATTCAAAACATCCCTTTTGTTGGTAATTTGATTTAATGTGGATTTCAACCACTTGTAAACACAAAGGATTTAAGAATTTCCAGACTCTAGGACAATAACAGTAAAATCATAGAAGATAATCTAGATAATCAATAGGAATTTCTAGGTGGACACTTAAGAGAAGGAAGAGGAAGTGAACTCTCAGCTGCAGATCTCTAGAATCCGACCCTTTCTTCATGTGGACACTCTGAGCAGTCAGTGATACCAATAGAACTAACAGGAATCCAAAATTTCACCCACCAGTTTTACTCCTGCTGCTATTTCTGCCACATCCACCTTCATGGAATCAACTGCCACATTGAAATCCTGTCCTGCTGTATTCTTCAGTCATTTGAGATGCAAAGGAAATATTAAGGGAGTAAATCTGATGGTCTAGTAATTTGATTTTCAGTCCCCATGGCTGACCTATTCATCCAATCTGCTCTCTCTGTGCCTAACAGGACTGACTTTGAGGCAGCTATATCTCTTGGTTTCCACCCCTGTGGTTGCTGATTGGTTTCAACTAATGGAAGGAAATAGGAGGCACCAGGTCATGAAGAAAAGACCCATTCTCCACCCACACCTCCCCTCTCCCTCCGCTCCTGACACGCATACTCACTCTTTTTCCTTGTCTAAGCAGAAATTTTTCTGGCAATGATTATGCTACCCTATGACTACAACTAGAAATGAACATCCACCGATCCATAGTTCTAAGTTTCACTGAATCTAATAACTCCATTTCCTATTTGTGCCCTTCAGGTATAGAGTGGTAATGACTTTTTGCTGTGGCTATTCCCTAAGTACCATAGTATCACTTGCTGGTTTCCTTAACCCTATCCATGTCTCATACTTCTGTAGTAGTTACCTCATCAAGTTGTTTTCAACACCACAGATAAATGTGCCCTTTTTTTTTTGGTGGGATCTGATTTGTACACCTGGGATTATGCCTGTAATAAAAGATTGGAAAGGAAAAGTGATAAATGGCATATGGGTTAGAGGAGTCCCCAGGTGGAGTAAGACATCCTTTTGAGTCAGCAAATTAGAGAGACTGTAAAGCAACCAACCCATTCTGAGCAGGTTTATAAACGGTTCTAGCAGCCACATGCTCTTCGCCGTGGTTTGTAGTCGCTCCAACACTCCTCCGTACACTCCACTCCTCCACCCTTAACACCGCACTACCACCACACCGCACTCTGCTGCACCACCCTTATATTATCAGTCTTTTAGCGCAGGTGTACCCACTTCAGGTGCCCGCCATCAGGCATGCACCCAGGATCACAGGGCTCTCTCATCTATCCTGATGGCGGAAGGGCAGAAAAGCCTGATACCTTTTACCTTACCCTACAGTCCACCCCCTCAGGGTTTTCTGCCACATAGTCTACGTATGTACAATTTTTTAAGCAAACATAAACAGTGCAGCCCTGGACCACAAAAGCAAACACACCACAAAATGACTAAACTTAATTTTCCTAGGGGCGGAAGGACAGAGAAGTTACTGGTACCAGCAATGGGAGATCCCTCCCATCGGGCAATATACATGCCAATTTGGCATCCGAAGACAATATTGTTGCTGGCATCAGTGGCCTTCCAGGGCGTGAGTACCACACTCGCTTTGCCAGTGAAGAGGCATCAGTGGGTTCTACATGCAGCAGGAGTGGAGAGCTCATAATGGGCCACAGAGTTATTACAAATGTCCCCTTGAGGATTGCCTGCTGATCTGTTACTCCAGGGTGGGTAACACGCACCCGTGGCGGCCACTGAGCACTCACCCATGGTTTTATCTGTAAATTGGCCTCCAGGCCACGACCCCAAGGGGCTATCAGAGCCACCCACCGCATGTGGGGAGCCTTCACTGTCCAGGGCCATTCCCAGTCCACAGTCTGCCCTGGGTCCACTCCAGTTGGGGCTGGCAATAGGATGTTGCCCTGCTGTCCAAGTCCCGGTTTTAATAAGATGTCTGACGTCTTTATTTGTAATTGGATGGGAGCAGCGGCACGATGTAGCAATGCCTCCACTGGAGCCAGGCCGCCTCTCCTGCTCCTCTCATTCAATGTCTGCAACACCTCCCAGAGACGTCGGCTCCACCCGGCCAGCGTCTGAGTGGGGGCAGTGGCTCTTAGTCCTTGCTTCAGTAGGCCATTATACCTCTCTATAATCCCTGCAGCTTTGGGATTATAGGGAGTGTGAAACTTCCATTCAACACCCATGTTCTTGGCCCACTGCTGCACCCGGGCTCCTGTAAAATGAGTCCCTTGATCGCTCTCCACTACCAGCGGACGTCCATATGCAGCACATAGGCGTGCCAGTGCTGCCAAAACTGCCTTTTGGTCCGCATGTGGAGCAGGGTAAGCTGCCAATAACCCGGTAGCAGTGTCCACACAGGTGACAGCATACTGTTGTCCATCGGAGCGAGGTAGTGGTCCAATGATGTCAATCTGCCAGCGTGTCAGGGGTACCTGCCCCCGCAACACCTGGCCTGTAGATGCAAAAGGTCTCCGGGGGTAAGTCCTAGAACATACTACACATGTTTCACATGCAGTCTGGATTTCTTTTAAAGTTACAGGTAGACCCCAGGCACGTACAGTGGCCCACATTGTCTTCTGCCCTGCGTGGAGCAAGCGTCTGTGTAGCCACTGCGCAACATCCCGCCCTGGAGCAGTTTCAAGCCATCGAACCCGGGCTAGGGTATCTGCCTCATCATTGCCTGGTGAGGCTAATGGGGCATGTCCTGTGACATGATAAACAGTCACCTGCTTCTGATGCCCCAGATCCCATAGATCTTTCCATAGGGCCTGGCCCCACAATGGCCGATGCATAACTGTCCAGTCATTTAAATTCCATGTGGAAATCCACAGTGTCAGACCCCTGTACACAGCCCAACTGTCAGTACAGATTACTACAGGGGAAGGCTCATGGGCCACCACCATCCATACTGCTCGCAGTTCAGCCCATTGGCTGCTCTGTCCCGTCCCGGTTTCGAACCAGATAGTGTCTGTTTCTGGGTGTACAGCCACCGCTGTCCAAGAGGCTGGCTGGCCCCGGCTGGAGCCATCTGTATACCAGGCCTCTGCTGGAATCGGTGCTCGACCCTCCTTGTAGGGACTAGCTTCAGGTTCGGCTTCTATACAGGCTTCTGAATTTGGTTCCATACTAGTATATGTCACAGGACCAAGAACCTCCTGCAACTCCACCCTTAAGGGGCTAGTTGACAGGGTGCAGCGCTGTTCTAAGTATGCCCCCCACTTCGCCAAAGTGGGCGTTTGAGCAGTGCCACTATGGGGCTTTGTTGTCCAGTCCCGTACCCATCCAGCTATTGGGTAAGTGGTTCTCACTGAGACAGGGGCTGTGGCAGTTATACTTTCTGTGGCTAGTAAGGCTGCATATACCGCAGCTAACTGTTTCTCAATTAAGGAGTACCTAACCTCAGCCCCCTTCCAGAGTTGGGACCAGAACCCAATAGGCTGTCGTAGCCTCTCTGATTTCTGCCAGAGTCCCCACCCGAACCCTTCCTGAGTAACATGTACATCGAGCTCACAGGGTCGGGCTGGGTCAAAAACCTGCAAGGCCTGAGCAGTCTTTATAGTTCGTTTGGCCGTGGCAAATGCTGTGTCTGCCTCAGCTGACCAATCCCACCTGGCTCCCTTACGTATTAACATATACAAGGGCCGTAAGAGCTGGGCCATGTGAGGTATAAATGCCCTCCAGTAACCCAGCAGACCCAGAAAGGCTTGCAGCTGCTTCACTGTGGTTGGAGTGGGGTAAGCTTGAACTTTATCTATCACAGCTTCAGGGATAACCTTTGTCTTACCCGACCAAACAACTCCCAGGAACTTAACTGACAGTCCAGGCCCCTGCAGTTTGCTTTCGTTGATTGCCCAGCCGCATGTTTTCAGGTGTGTTAATAAGAGAGGTACTGCCTTTTCCAGATCTGTAAGAGAGTCACTTGTCAATAAAATATCATCAATATAATGGTATAAACGCACTGAAGATGGCCTTTCCCACCGGGCCAAATCTGCTGCCACCAGCCCATGACACAGAGTCGGGCTGTGCAGGTATCCCTGTGGCAGCACAGTGAATGTCCACTGCCGGCCTTCCCAGGTGAAGGCGAATTGGTCTTGACTTCCTGGGGCTATATCTATGGAAAAAAAAGCATTTGCCAGATCAGCTACAAAATGGTACATTCCCAGCTCGTGGCTCAGACGATCCATCAAATCTGCCACTGAAGGCACTGCAGCATGCAAGGGGGGAACTACCTTATTCAATTCACGATAATCTACTGTCATGCGCCAAGAGCCATCGGGCTTCTTCACCGGCCACACTGGCGAATTGTAGGGGCTGTGGGCAGTACGCACAATGCCCACTTTCTCCAGCTCTGATATTGTGCCTGTAATTTCTTTGTAGCCTCCGGGCAACCGATATTGCTTGGTATTAGTCACTCGCCTAGGGACTGGCAGTTGTAGGGGCGGATGCTTAGCATGTCCTCTCACCACTGCCTTTACCACGCGCACTCTAAGGCGAAACTCTCCGATTGTGGTTTCTAGCCATAAGCCACGTAGTACATCCACCCCCAGGATGTACTCCGGGATGGGCGATACATACACTTTATACTCTTTAGGGGGTAATCGCCCAATCCCCAGAGATAGTTTTACTGCTGTCACCTTGACACTCTGGCCTCCATAGCCATCAATATAACAAGTAGACCCATGAAATCTTTCCGGATTTCCATAGAGCAGAGTACATTCTGCTCCTGTGTCTACTAGCGCTAAAACCCTTTGTACGTTAGTCGGGGACCAGTGAATGGCAAGCTCCACATGTGGCCTCCGGTCCCCGCCCGTCCCCTGTGGACGGGTTCCTTGGCCCTCACCCTATTCAAAGGATATCAGGCCATCACCCGAGGACGGGGCTGGCAGCAAGTGGTCTTCCAGCCGCAGGGCGCGTGCCTGAGGCCTGGGGTTTCCAGGCTCCCCTTGAGCAGCAGTCCTTCTCATGGGTGTGAACCTCTGGTCTTCTCGCAGCTGCTGCCATAATTCCAATAAATATGCATTGGGCTGTGCGTCTATTTTAGTGCTATCTACGCCTGCTCTTATTAAATCCATCCACATTTGTTTACGGGTGACTTTTATAGGTTCTGTGATGCCAAGAGGCCTCCTTGCCCTCCTTGGCATTCCTTTTGACCTTTCTGAAACTACCCGTATTCCTTTCTGAGAGCGCCGGCTCTCAACTTCTCCCAAGCTGGCTATCATGGTGGTGACGTCATGTATCTGACGTCCCACATAGGGTGCTAGTACTGCCATGAGGGATCCAAATGTAGAGGAGGGGGCATCCTTTAATACCAAGTCTCTCATTCCTGCTGTGAAACGCTCGTCGTCAGGACCACGCGTATTCACATTAAACATGGCCTGCCGCATCCCCAATTCCCGAAGTACCTGCACCAGCTCGGCGTACGTCTGCCATCCGCTTACTGTCTCCGGCACATCTCCCGCATCAGCCCATACTGTCCGTATGGCAGCCATTATCCACTCCAGGAGGGTGTGGTCGCCCTGGCCATACCGCCGGCTGTTCTGCAGCCTCTGTCGCAAGGATGGGTGTGAAGTCACGGAGGCCAGTCTCTCCATCTCTTGAGCCGTGCAAATAATCCCATCCACCCCCAGGTCCCATAAACGTAGCAGCCAGGCTGCCAAGGGTTCCCCTGGTTTCTGGCGGAACTGTTTGCCCAAGTCCACCAGTTCCGCCTGGGTGTAAGGTCTGTAGGTAGTAAATTCCGTCATCTGTGGTGGTCCCGCTGCCTGACCCCCTGGGGCCATGGGTCGCTGCCGCTTCATTTTCTGAGTCACCACCGGGCGGGCCCGGAGCATGGGCCCGGCCTCCTCCTCCTCTCCAGAGGAGTCCGGCATCTCCGGGGTGGCGGGTTGGTTTACCACTGCTGGTTGGGACTCAGGCAAAGGTTCAGCCTCCCTCTCCTCCTCTCCTGAGCAGGGGTCAGGCATCTCTGGAGTCGCAGGCTGGTTTGCCACCCCCGGCTGTGATTCGCGCAAAGGGCCAGCCTCCCTCTCCTTCCTTCCTGAGACGGAGTCTGGCATCTCGGGAGGGGTGGGTCGGTTTCTCCGAACTTCTTCCTCCAGAATCCTCAAATGTTGTTGCTGTATCCGCATCTCTTCTCGTATCTCTTCTCGCATCTCATCCAGTACTTGCTGGATCCTAGATTGCTCTTTCCGCCTGGACTCTCGCAGAGCCGTGAGAAACACCCATCCCACGGCTCCTGCCGCCTCGCGGGCACTGCATCCACTCAGGGTTTCTTCTATTTCATACAGGGCCTGTTCCAACTGCCCCGGGGATCCATCTACCTCTGGCCATTCCTGGGGAGGTGCCCACTGGGCGAGGAGGTCGGCCACCGGGTACCATCTGCTCGTGGCCGGCCATCCAGGGATCCCTCTCCAGATTTCAAAGGGTTTCGTCTGCGTAGAGCTGTCCTGCCTCGAACCGTCCTGCCGTCTACGCCAGTTGTAAAGCAACCAACCCATTCTGAGCAGGTTTATAAACGGTTCTAGCAGCCACATGCTCTTCGCCGTGGTTTGTAGTCGCTCCAACACTCCTCCGTACACTCCACTTCTCCACCCTTAACACCGCACTACCACCACACCGCACTCTGCTGCACCACCCTTATATTATCAGTCTTTTAGCGCAGGTGTACCCACTTCAGGTGCCCGCCATCAGGCATGCACCCAGGATCACAGGGCTCTCTCATCTATCCTGATGGCGGAAGGGCAGAAAAGCCTGATACCTTTTACCTTACCCTACAGAGACTTTCAAGGATAGGAGACAGTCAATAACGGCCTGGGTTAATTTCTTACCTTTCTAATGAGAAATGTGGTTTCCTTTTCTCTCAATTTTTCTCCTCAAAGATTTAGACTATTTGGAGAAACTAAATATTGCTCTGGAAAAATAAAAAAAAAAAAATACAACAACCATGGGTTACAGTTTGTCTTTTTGATGAACTTGCAAATGTCAGTGTCACTATGTGTGTCTGATCTTAATGTTCCTGTTGAAATGTCACTGGCCCAGCCCCATTCACAGAGTGAGGTGAGTGGAACTCAATCGGGAAATCTTCTGGGCTACAGCCACGGGCTCATAAACAGAAGCCAATCTGCCTCTGTTTCTCTCCCTTCACTCACTTTTGCTCAGTTTCCTCTATCTTTCCATCTCATAAACAACACAGTTGGCAAATGAGAAGAGGCTGAATGGGATTTTTTAAAAAAATATTTATTTATTTATGCATATAAGAGCTGGGGTACAGGCCAGAGATGTGGGGGGAGGGTGAGAGGATTCACCAGAGACAGAGTGGGGAGCAGGACAGGCAGAATGACTGAAATACACTGCTGAGGGGAGCAGAAGGTGAGACAGGAGAGGTCTGCTGTGCCATGTGGGTTGCTCCCTGGCCGGCCGGGAATCAAACTTGTGTTGCAGAGGCTGTGTATTGCTTCATAGTGTGGTGCTTAACCACTTGCACCACCAGGGAGGCCCAGGACTTTTTTCTTTTTAAAAACCCAGATATTTTATTCCTACTAAGAGATCATAAAGAAACAGCAAAATGGTCCAGAAAAATTGCATTGTGGGGCCTCCCTAGTGTTCCCGGGTTTAAGTCTCAGTGCTATCACCCTAAGGCCTGAGTTTGGTCACCAGTCAGGGAGCTAAAACACATGGCACAGCAGAACTCTCCTGTCTCACCCCCTGCTCCCCTCAGCAGTGTATTTCAGTAGATCTGCCTGTTCTGCTCCCCACTCTACCTCTGGTGAATCCTCTCATCCCCCATGCCTCTGGCCTACACCCTAGTTCTTCAATGCAAAAATAAATTTAAATAATTAAAAAATTGCACTGAGCCAGAGAGTTATATGGACTATTGTTCAGAACTCTTATTTTGATTTTCCAGCTCTGGGGACTTACAGGACTGAGCCCCATTCACCGCTCTGATACAGTAATTTCATATCTACATGGTGAGAACAGAGGGAGTAAAAGTCCCAGATAACTGATCACAGGAGAGTCCTCTCTGTTTCCTTCTCTCACCTACTTCCTTCTTCTCCTCCCTTGATCCCTCTCTTTGCTTCTACATTTTCTTTCCTTTTTTTTTTTTTTTAAAGAACATTGCTTAATTGGGTTTACTTACTCTGACATATGAGATCTTGTTTTATAAGTTTGTTTATTTGTGGGGAGAGGGCAACTATAACCTTAATCTAAAAGGTCCCTTGAATGGGTGTATTCAAAACTTGAATTATTTGAGTCTGGCAAGATAGCAACAGAATGAAGACTCTGGCCTCACCTCCTCCACATATTCACAACTGAATTACAACAGTCAACAATCCCTGAAAGATAAAGGGATGACTACCACATGCATGAGGAGCAATAATTAGCAGAGAGAAATAGGAAAATCTGTGATTAAACTGTGTTTGCAGGTGTAGAGTTTAGGAATGGGCACAGTGCAGGTTTACTGATCCCATGCAGACTGGGTAAAGGAGGAGTCAGAGTCCTCAGTGGTTTTGCAGGTTTTTTATTGGGATTACCAGGTATATGGCAGGCAGGGGTGCTGAGGGGCCGGGAGGCTGGCAGGCCTCCCAGCCCCCAGCAAGTCTTCACTCTATCTGGGCTCTCCAGCGTTCTCTGCTTCTGCTTCTCTCTCGGCTTCTCTTTCGGCTTCTGCTGGCGTCCCCGGGACACCGCCCTTAAAAGCACATTCTTAGCCCAGGTGAATCCCATCTACCTATGCCCACACCCCACTCCAGGTGCCCGCCATCAGGCATGCATTCAGGACCTCAAGGATCCATCATCTATCCTGATGGCGGGAGGGCAGAAAAGCCTGACATTTTTCCTTACCCTACAGCAGGAATGTCAGGGCAATGCAAACCAGGAGAGGAGGATTGGCAGCTGTTCAGAGCCTCTCTGCTGTTGTTAACTCAGGGACACATGTCCACACAGAGGACTTTGGAGACTCAGCATGGCCCTGGAGAAAAGATCTGCATGGCACAGAGTACACACCACTGGAGTAGGGTACAGCCTGGTGATTACTAGATGGAGGCTTCCAATTAGAACAGCTGGATCCTGAACCAGGAGGAAGACACAGATCACCTGTGTCTCCTCAAAGATGTGACTACTATTTGCAGCTAGGGGTTGTGACATTCAAAATTCCCGCCTGACCCCCATGGAGGGGGTAGACAGTAATGAACGCCCTCGCTAGCCAGAGCTTAAGCACATGGACCTTAATAACAGCACCAAGCACCCCAGGGTAAAGCTACTTACTTGAAAGCAAAGAGAACAATGTCCAACTTGTGTCCCTGTCTCAACTATAGTCTTCATCCAGAGCTACATCCTAGATGTTGTTGCTGGCATAACACCAGATGAGAAATTTTCGCCAAAGATCCCCTCCACTGTGGAATTTCTGTGGATCCTCATCACATGATGTCAGTACCCACAGCACAGTAGCTTGACCCCTTAATGTCCTGTGGAGGCAAACTTGAGGTACACTACTTCCCTGGTTCCTGCCTATCTATCATACCTCCCTGGCCATCTGAATGTGTGCAAATGCAGCAGTCTGTGAAATAATAGACATGTAACAATCCTGGGTAAAAAACCTTGGGTTATACCCAGGTTTTGAAAGAAGAGTATAAAGCCAATTTATTGGAATAAGAAAGAGGAAACTCCTATTACAACTCATAAAAATTAAAAATGCAGACACAGGAGAACATATCACAAATGCTGGAGCAAAAATATCCAAGAGAAATGGTTTGTTTTTTTTTAAAGATTTATTTATTCATGCATATAAGAATTGGGGTACAGGCCAGATATGTGGGAAGGTGAGAGGATCCACCAGAGACAGCACAGGGAACAGAACAGGCAGACTGAAACACACTACTGAGGGGAGCAGTGGGTGAGACAGGAGAGGTCTGCCATGCCATGTGGGTATCTCACTGGCCTGCCAGGATCAAACCTGCACTGCAGAGGCTGCGGACAGCTTCACAGCGCTGCGCTCAACACCTTGTGCCACCAGGGGAGACCCCCAAGAGAAATGTTAATCCAGCAGAACTGTGGAATATGCCTGAAGGTGAATTCAAGGGAACCATCATAACTATGTTTCATGAATTAAGAAAACCAATGGATGATATAAAATGGGAATACAACAAAAACTGAGAAAATGTGAGACTGCTACAACTAGAACTAATAAACCTAAAAAAATACTGTCACTGAATTTAAAAATGCAGTAGAGGACCTCTGCAGCAGAAAAATGCAAGTAATGGAGAAAATTAGTGAGCTTGGAAACACACTGGCAGAGAACACACAGACTGAACAACAAAAGAAAAAAGAATTGACCCCTAGTGCTCCACCCTCCAATTATGCATGCATCTCCAGCACACTGCCTGGAAGGGAGTAATTGTCAAATGCATTAACCAGTGAAGAAAGGAGAGCAAAGTTTCTGGAAATTTCTTCACTCTTTGTTTTTAAGTTGTTAATACTACACTGATATGTGTTCATTATATTAAAAATGGTAATTACTACACTGTGCCTAATTCCCCCCTCCCTATTTTTATGAATTTGGAAGGCAAAACAGAATCTCATTTTTTGCATTTTGATTATGAATGAGGCTGAACTTTTCCCTCTAAAGTTTAATAGCCATCTGTATATTTTACAAGTAATCTATTTCTGTGCTCTACCCACCTCTATTGAAGTATTACATTTGTTGATGATTTACATATGAAAATTCTTATAAAAACTTTTTTGGTCAAATTTTCAAATACATTTTTCTAACTTACTTTAGCCATTTTTCTTTTGCTTACTTTTTCCCAGTTTTTTTTTTTTTTAAAGATTTATTTATGTATTTATTTATTTATTTATTTATTTATTTATTTATTTATTTATTTATACAAGCACTGGGTACAGTCAGAAGCGCAGGAGGGTGAGAGAATTCACCAGAGCCAGAGCAGGGAGCAGAGCAGGCAGAAGGACTGAAGTACACTGCTGAGGGGAGCAGCGGGCGGCAGGAGAGGTCTGCGCGCCATGTGGGACCCTCCTCCGGTGGCCGGGGAGCAGCCGGGGATCGAACTTTCCCAGTTTTTGAGATACAAATATTTTGGACTGCTGTTAGTCAAATATGTCGCTTTTAAATTACTTAGAGAAAGGTTTCCTCATTTACTTATTGTTTTACTTTTAGATTTCATTTTTTAATCTTTCTGGAATTTATTTTGGCATAAAGTATATAATTTCTCCACAGAGATAACTAATTGTCTCAGCATGATTTATTGAATAATTCATAATTTCTCCTTTATTGGAAATGTCACATTTATCAGATGCTAAAATGTTTATATATATACACATGAGGTTGTTGGCCTATCTGGTTCTATTAAGAAAGGATTTCTTGCTTCAACGTGGCACTATCAGAATTGAGAATTTGAAAAGAGTATTATTGTATCTTAACAATGCATTTTCATATTTAGCATGGTAATTCAATTCCCTTTCTTTTCTCCCTTATTTAATTTCTTTTCCTGTAATTTTTTTCTTACTTGTTCCTCAGATTTATCCCTGCATATAAAAAAATAGGATAATTTTTTTAAATTTTGAAGCAAAAGTAATAAAATATTGACTGGAATGAAATAAAGGTTTTAAATGTATTTTTAAAATAATATTATTATATTTTTTTATTTAAATTTTATTTTTATATTCCCCATACAATTACAACCCCCTTAATTTGACCACAATCCCGCCTTTCCCTGCCCCCACGCCCCACAGAGTGTCTCTTGTTCATAGTTGTTTGTTGATTTTGATATTTTCTTTCTTATAGTTATTCTTTTCCTGGTTCCTTTTTTAAATTTTCTAGATTCCTGCTACAAGTGAGACCATCCGGTATTTTTCTTTTTCTTTCTGGCTTATTTCGCTGAGCATGATCCCTTCCAGCTCCATCCATGTTGCTGCAAATTGCATGTGTTTATCTTTTTTGAATGCTGAGTAATATTCCATGGTGTATATATACCACATCTTCTTGATCCAGTCATCTATTTTTGGGCATTTGGGTTGTTTCCAAAGCTTAGCTATTGTAAATAGTGCTGCTATAAACATAGGGGTACAGGTGCTCTTTGGAATTGATGTTTCTGTGTCCTTTGGGTAAATACCTAGGAGTGGAATTGCTGGATCATATGGAAGCTCTATGTTTAGTAGGTCCAGAAATCTCCACACAGCTCTCCATAGAGGTTGGACCAGTTTGCACTCCCACCAACAGTGCAGAAGAGTTCCTTTTTCTCCACATCCTCGCCAACATTTGTTGTTGCTAATTTTTTAAAATAACATTATTATATTTTTAAATACATCTTTTTATATTCCTAAGTATGTTTTTAAAAGCTATTTAAAGCATAGACCTGATAAAATTAATTCCAAAATATGTGATATTCTCTGTAGACTTTATGAAAGAATCCTATTTACTCTTCTATTAGTTTCCTGTTGCTGCTATAACAAACTGCCACAAACACAGGGACTTAAAACAACACAGATCTATTCTCTTATGGTCTGGATGTTAGAAATTGAAAATTTCATTGGTCTGAAGGGAAGTCATTTTCCCTCTTCAGGTTCTAGGGAAGACCACTTTCCTTGCCTTTCAAGATTGTAGAATTGCATTCCTTGCATTTTTTCTTTCAGGGTGTCTCCATGGTCATCAAAGTCAGCAACACAGCATCTTCATATCTCTCTCTTGGTATCCTCTGCTCCTTTCATTCCATGATCTTCTGTAGTAAAATGTCCCTCTTATCAGGATGTCTGTGATTATGTTTAGGGACCACTCAGATGATCCAAGAAAATCTACCCAGCTCGCCTCCCGGTGGCACAGCGGTTGAGCGCTGGGTTGTGAAGCTGCCCGCAGCCTCTGCGGTGCCAGTTCGATCCCCGGCTGCTCCCCGGCCACCGGAGGATGGTTCCACATGGCACGCAGACCTCTCCTGCTGCCCGCTGCTCCCCTCAGCAGTGTACTTGGGTCCTTCTGCCTGCTCTGCTCCCCGCTCTGGCTCTGGTGAATTCTCTCACCCTCCCGTGCTTCTGACTGTACCCAGTACATGTATAAACAAACAAACAAACAAATAAAAAAAAAAAAAAGATCTACCCATCTCAAAGAGCCAGTCTAGCACAGCCCCCAACACTTAGGACTTGAAGGAAATATTCATTTTATTCTAATGATTTTCTAGGTATATAACTGAAGGAGCTAGAAATACTGGCAAGTTTTGTCTCACTTGCAGAAGTTAAGTCTTTTATTTATTTTTCCTATCTTATTCTTTTAGGTATAACTTCAAGAAAAATAAATATTACTAGAAATAGCTGGCATACTTTTCTTGTTCTTGATGTTAATGGAAATTTCTCCAGTATTTTGTCAATAAACTATAATATTTTGAAGTCACTCAAACATTCATTTTGTTGCTATTACATGATTGCATTGTCGTATTATAAAATAAAATTACAAGTGAACTCAGATTGAAATTTTTAAATATACTCCACTTAAGTCTCTGCTTATTCTCCTGTGATATCATTATTTTGGAAATTTAAAAATCTTATGTATCACCTTTGGATAGCCAGAATACATATTCTCATCCATCCTTCTGAAAATATTTGGTGCACTTTTCCTACATATACCAGTCACTCTTAAAAATATGTGATATTCTCTGTATATGTACAGAGAAAATATCACAGAAAAATAAAAATATGATTCACATCGTTGGTGTGAAAAATTGTCATGAAACAAAGATACACATATTATTTGGAGATAGCATCAAATATTATGTAAAGTAAAATAATTAATTAATACAAATAGATAATAAAAGAAGTAGGGGAACAAAACAGATTGCATAAGGAACCATGTATTATGTTTTAAGGCAAAAGTCAGAGCAGAAGAAAAGAAGGCCACTGGGGAAAATAGAATAGAAATATATATCCTTTATTCCATGCTTATGGGAGAAAAATACACTTTGATAGATAACTGAGAAAGTAACTCTAATTCTGTAATTTAAAATCTTGTGGGAAAGGATTTGTTTTTGAGAAAGGCCTGGCCTAGTCTCCTTGCTATACTTTGATGGCAAAAATGATATCATATGGTCAACAAGATTCCAGTACAGTGTTATCCCTGCTCTCTAAATGATAACTACCAGGACACATATTAGAAATTGGAGGATGGTTTATTTTTAATATTCTATTTCTGTGACCAATTCTATTAGATCATAATAAATTGAATAGGTATTGACAACTATTTTTTGGAACATAAAATATATAGTTCATATTATTATCCTTGCCTTTGGTTTTGGTGTCTGAGTAATACTTAATCTCAGTGTACTATTTCTCAATTTCACATACTTGTCAAGTTCAAAGGACATTTTCTATAAAGCATATTCCTGATCTTATCATGGAAACTCATAATCTCTACTGATGAGCCTTAAAAACAATCATTTTGAACAAAAAGGACATTTTTATGTACATGAAGCATGTGATCACATGTATAATGATTAGTCTCGTGGCTCCATAATATAAACATTTAATAGTCATAACTTTTGACAGATTATTTATCTTAAATTTTATTTCCTCATTTATGGAATAGACATAACTATTACAAAATGTTTAGGAAAGTTTTTAGAATTATTTCAGATAATGTTTGCAAAGAACTTAGTTGCAGCAAGGTCTTTGACACATTTTAAAAATGATTCCATAGTTAGAGCATCTGTGTTATTTTATGTCACTGTTTAACCTGGATTCCAGGTTCACATGCACATTCAGTTCAGTTGTAATACAATAGTTTTTAATTTAATTTGATTTGACTCTTCATGGCTAAAGAATTTCATCAGTGTTTTGTTTTCCTTTAATGAGATTACTAAATAGTAATTTGACTCAAATAATATTTAACCATGTAGTGGATAATAAAGCAAAGGGAATTCGACTTTGTCCTTACCAGAGCAAACCATAATGCTTCAGGTTATGGAAGCAGGAAACTTGAAGTAAATTTCCTATATAGAGTTTGGCTCCCTAAAAGATTATTCACTTTATGAAATGAGAATGGGAAGTAGAATATTCCACTCAAAGTCCCAAAAAGGAGCAAAGAAGTTTGCCATGACCCTAGATTCCAGAGAGGATACTACCCTATCAGGAGCACTAAACTTTAGTGTATGTTAGGCTTGATAGTGCTGTTTGAATTTATAATATTTGCTATGTATAAATCTAAGATAAGAAGTTCACATAAACATGTGTCCACCACGATGAACTGATACCAAAGGTAAAAAGTAATCTTCCATACACCAACGGGAGCTATCCATAACTAGATACTGTGACATCAATAAAAAATACGTTCCAATGAAGACAAATTAGCTGTCAAATATAAAAAAAAATCACACAAGAAAAGAGACCTCGAAAAGAGACCCATAAGTTAAAATAAACAGAAATTTACACTACACAAACTAGAAAAAGTAAACCAACTTACAACTTCAAAATAAACAATATAAACTTGTTAAAATAACAAAAAAAGATATAAATGCAAATACAGAGATTAAAACAAAAGAACAGGAGGATCTTTGAAAGAACCTAATAAAATTATAAAAATAAAAGGAATAGTCATTTGAAATGAGAGGGGGAATCCCTCAATGGATGGGTTTTCTTAGTAAGGGACTTTTAAGTCAGACAGACAGGAAGAAATTTTTGACTTTCCAAAAGGGTTAGCGTTTGCTGAAGCCTGTTCTTCAAAAACCTGGAAAGTTGATATAAATCATATCTGTTTTATAAGGTTTGGGATTTCTAGATTAATAACTTGACAAAATAGGAAGATTTCACTTATGACTCAAGCCAAATGTATATAAGCACAATATGAATTTATTGAGGGAAATCCACCTTATGCTAATATAAGCATGCATATACATTGGCAGCAGAGGGGAAAGGTAGCAAACCTCCTGGCAAAGTTCTAGAGTCTGGCACAGAGTGGGCAGAATGGTCAGTGAGCTACTGATAGCTGTCCACCTGTAGAAAAGGGAACTGCCACTTCTCGGAGCAAGGGTTCCCTGACTGTGTCCCTCCAAACCTTGCAGAAGGTTCTAGGACTACACACATGTTGTCCATAAGCATCTCAAATTGCCTCAAATTCACTGTCTATAGTTATACCACTTTTCAGAGGCATATTATCAGTTAATTTTGATTTAGGTGGGACTTTGCTTCATGGTCAGGTTTTTATCTGTTCTTACCTTTCTCATGTCTGTTTATGAGAGTTTTCTTAAACAAGTGATTGCTTTCTAATTGATCATTTAAGTCAATCTATCTTCATTGCCCCTACCTTCCATGAGTCAGGATCATTACAGTATCAATATATATGACAGTATCTCAGTGGCTATTGAAAATACAGGGATTTCAGGAACATTAAACACCAATGCGAACACAAATAAGTTATTGATGTTCTACTACACATAGAGAATGACTTCATAATTTAAAGCTGTCCAATTAAATGCAGATTGTGTATGTTCTATTCATTTGTTATCATCCTTGAAAATCACTACTAAGAATACCAGGCATTGTCTGAGATGGTTTTTCCTAAACACTATGACCCTGAAAGGTGTAACCTATACAAAAGGATAAAATAACAAGTTTATTCTTTAAGAATTAAAATATCCCAGCATAAATACTTTGGTAATTAGTAACTAATTTGTAATGAAGAGTCCACGAGATTTAAAACCAGAAACCCTAGGATCAAATCCTAACTCTTACAACTATGTGATCTAGCAAAAAATTTCCTAACTTGTAAATTTAAGATTCTTTGTCTGATTGCAATCATAACTGCCTAGTTCAAGGGCTATATATATATAAAATATATATTATATTATATATATAATGAGATAAAAAATGCACCATAAAATCATAAGATACCACATAATTTATAGCTAAATATATGGAAAATGTCATGTTTGAGATTTTTTTTCAACTCACAAATGAAAATAATGTACAAAATAAAGCTTCATATTTATAAAATATTTATCTCATATTCCAAACACGAGAGTTTGCTGACTGCCCAATAGAGAACTAGATAGTGAAAAATGTATACATGCGACTGTTCCTAAAAGTATACTGGGTAAGGTAAACTGGGCCCACCTAGAGAAAGGAATCTCTAAAATTTCTCCAGATATAATCAGGTAATTTCCTTTTAAAAAATACTGATATTTTGGAATCTATTGTAAATCTGATTTCAGTTACTTTGATATGATTCTGGGTTGTACTGCTAAAATATTTCAAGATAATTACAGAAACATAATACTCTATTTTTGTCATAAGGGGCAAAAATCCATCAGACCACATCATTTCTCAGATGACATATATCAGGCAGTAACTGCAAAGAGGGAACATGAATTATCTGCAACTTTCCTTGAATTATTCAGTATCTATCAGGCATGATTCTAATTGTTTCAAAGGCATCTCAGTTAAAAATAAGTGCCTTTTCAGCTAAGATTTTGCTTGTGTTTTTGTCTAATAGGCAGTAACTTCATATCATTACTGAATTAAAGAGGAGAAACCCAACTTTATTGATGATATGTAAGTACATACACACAGAGACACATAGGGAATATACACATATACTGAAACAGATAGAGGCTATACATAAAAGAATATGTGAGTGTTTATATCTACACAAATATATAGTGATGTAAGTGGAAGAAACACTGGACTGAAAATCAGAAGTTATTAGAGAACAGTGGGGGAGGGGAGAATCAATGGATAAGAGAAAGCCTTGAGTTCCCCCTAGAGGTTGGTGTTTGCAGGTGATACTCTCTTCTCTTTTACCCTTTTTCTTCTTATCCTTATCCTTGGTCAGTTTGAGGAAGTCTATGCCTCTAGAGAGGCATACTATAACATCATGGGGAAGAAAAAAAACTTTCTTTATATTGTTCTAATCCTTTGAATTTTTTTCTAAATGGTCATCTGAAAAAAATAATGGCATAAGCAATAGCACCCCTGAAGACTCATCAAAGGTTCTTAGCATACCATATACTATACCATATACTATCCATATACTACTCACTTTCCCATTTCTAATCATTCTTATCCATGTATCCAGTTAGGATTGCCAGTTTGGATTATAAAATAATTACATATAATGCCAGTGACATCAAAAGACCCAAATTTTCTGTAATTCTAAAAAACATACTTTAAACTTCTCATTATCCATTTTATCATTGGTGCCACAGAGTAAGAAAATTATAACAAAGTTATTGTACTCTAATCTAAATCCTGAAACATTTGAAAGCATCTTTCTGCTTGTATTATCCTCTCCCTCTTTGCCATGTAGAAGCTTATTTCTGCCTAAACTTCTTCAACACAACTTCTTAATATATACTATGATACACTTCCTAGTATATCATAGAAACTAATGTTGCTTCTTTAACACCTTAAGATTAATTGCTGCTTTCTGAACTGCTTACTTTTTGTTCTTTACAAAGTTTCATGGAGCTATCGAAAATCTTAGAATACCAAGATATCACCATTATTTTTAAGTCATGCAATTAGGGTCTTCAAATAAAATATGATCAGTGAAGCAGATTATAATTTGCAATACAAATTCTATCATAAAGTAAGAATATTAAAAGTGGAAATCATGACATTGTCAGGACTGAATTCATTGCTGCCTAACACAGAGCATACGGTTGTCTGGGAAACAGGGTAGGCAGGGGACACATAAGAAGGAACTATAGAAAGTTTTTGTGTTTTCAGTTTTAGTCTGTGTCAAGGATTTATTCATTCACCTAATTGTCTAAAATCCACCTACTGTGAACTGACAGAAATTTGCAGTAAATAGTACGTTGAGAAGTACTCCAGCTATCTATTGCTGGGTAATAAACCACATCAAAATTATAACTTAAAGCAACAGCATACTATTTTTTCTCTAGGCTCTGTGGGTTGACTGATTTTAATTGGTCTAATGAGACTGCACTCAGTTTGTGTCTGGGACTAGAGACATCTGAACACTCGACTAGGGTGAAGAGATGGCTTAGTCTCAAGGCAGGTGGCCAAACACATACTATTGACGGATGCTCAACTGGGATAGTTAACTGGGGAACCCACATATAGTCCCTGCATGTGACTTGGACTCCAGATTTCAAGAATGGTCCCCAAGCCAAGCATTGTAAGTCTAGGAAGACACTGAAAAACCTTGGGACTGCAATATAGTTTCACTTTCACTTTCACTAAGTAGAATCAGTCAAACAAATCACTAAGTAGTTTCAGGTTTAAGAGATGAAGTAAATTTCAACTCCTGATGTGAGTAGCAGCATGGAAAAGATTGATGGCAGACATCTTTGGAGACTAGTTACAACAAGAGGTTAAATTTTCTATGACTTTTACTATGACTTTCATATCTTGGGAAAACAATTTATATAACTAATGCAAACCAACTAACTTCTGTCCATGAATAACAAATTAATATTCAAGCAGAATCATGCAAAGATAGCAGATCCTAATCCCCAGATCATTTCTTAATTTCCTTTATGCCCATTAACATCAACATATAAATATTGCTTGATCTCTCTATATTGTGTCAAATACATTTACTGATCCTCATATACAGCTTTAGTTTCCTTTGTTTGTAGTGTCCTAATTGTATATTGAGTTGCCTATGTCCAAAGATACAGCCTATATTCCCTACACAAAATTTACAGTAGGCAAAGCTCCAAGCAATTTCATGGTTTTGCATTCCTCAAACACAAACTCAAGTTGGCTTCTTTTTATTTCTCAAACACAGCAGGATTCAATAGTTCCTTTATCCCCCAAGCCACTGCTATTGGAAGTTGAATAAATGAAGGAATAAATGAGATTTCACTGTGCTGGTCTTAACACGGGCTTCTCCTCAAAACTTTGTCTTTCCTCCACATTTAATTTCCCTGTACCTTGAATAAACTTTGCTAGTGAGTGAAAAATATCCCTTCAGCTCCTTTTATTTCTGATTCCATCTGAATTGAAATAACTTCCCAGTTGCTAAGCCCAGACTAATGATAAGATGAAAATCACTTGAAGCTTTGTGTGAACACCATCCCACCCACTGATATCTGGCCACCTTAAGATAATATATTGCTAAATTGACTCTACTGAGGCCCTAGAAATAATTTCTATTCCTACATACACCAGGTTACCTGATACATGCAAAGAGAGCTCGACAGAATAGTGCCCCCTACATATAGAAGACTTAAACATGATCCATCAGTATTTATATATCCATAAATCTCCAAAACAGATTTTGATGATAGAGTTCCCAAAAACCTGAGATTTTCAGGAAGTTATTGAGATAGAACTCTGCTCTTGATATGTCAATTCTTAAAATATAAAGACATGAATAAATATGTTCAGGTTCAAGAAGTAAATGGTTATTTTTACTGCTGCCAGACTCATAATAAGTATATATCTTGACTGACACTCTTACTCAATATTCAACGTGAGAGGGTATCTTAAAGATCTTGAGATCCTAGGAGAGTTAAGATTATGTTGACATCTTGTTAATGTACAACTGTACATTTCACCTGTACAAAATGAACTATAAATATATAATCCCATAAAACACATAATAAAATGTTACAGACAGGAATCTTCCCCTATATAAGGAGATATATAGATATAGATATAGATATAGATATATAAATATCTCCCAAGGCTTGAATAAATGCTTCAAATCAAGAATGCAATGTTAAAAGAACTGATGCAAGAAGAAATTCTTGATTTTCCCTTCTGCTAGCTTATATTACTCAGGATAAAGATATGAAATCAGATCTTCAAAACTACATATCTCACACATACACACACAGCTTAACACCTGCATTAACATTTGTATTAACAGGTCATTGCATTCCATTGTCTTCATCTAGCACAACTGCTATTCTAGGAACTTATTGCCCTGTCAAGTAACCTGATGGTTCATTAGGATTTTCTCCAAACCTTTTAATTTTCTCCAAACCTTTTAATTTCCCCTCAACCCTTCAATAGGAAGTACCAACAAGTAATTTAGGTGTTTAGACTTTTTGAATTGCTCACCTTAAAATCTTCACCTTGTTATATCCAGCAGTCCTAAACTACTATATTATGATTTCCCCTGCAAATCTAACAGTCTCTCACTAGAAGACCCAGATTAACCCAAATTGCTTAGTCTCAACAAATTTGACCTTGTCTTTTCTTCTCTGAGAATTACAGAGTCCAGGTTGTTTTAGTGATATTTAGAGAGTTAACATTCTCCAGAATGTAATGTTCAGACCCCTGAAACTGTCAAACTAGAGGTGAGCAAAGTATGGATGGGTATGTTACAAATACACCACCAAAAAGGGAAGGCACCATTTCTCCCCACTCCCACTTATATGTAGTCAGCTTGAATTACAAGTCCAGTATGCCATGAACCAGACTTCCTGATTAGGGGAGCTACTGGGAAAAAGGCGGCGCAGGGCTGAGCAGCCAGGTGGACCTATATAATACAGAAGGCATGTGTGCCCATCTAACTTGTTTGCCTGGTTTTGACTTGCACCGGTATGGGTGGAAGGAGACACTTAAAAGGGACTTGGAGGAGACATGTGGAGGAGAGACATGTAGAGATACTTGGAAGAGATATGGGTGAGATACATGTGGGGAAGCTGTTTCTGGTCCCAGGTGAAGATAATGCAAACTGTTACCTTGACTCCATTTGGATGATGTGGCACATTTTTAATTTTGAGTCTCCTTCTGTCCTGTCTCTCTGAGGCCTGCCTAACCCCTTTCTTGCCTTACCTTGCCAAAAGGTACTTTAGATTTTTGGCAAGCATTTGGGCCTCAGTGGCTCCAGTTCAGGCTAGACTTACTTGTCTAGCCTGACAAAAATTACTGAGGGTAATTTTTGGAGTTTTATTGGGAACTGTTATTAGAAATCCTTTCTTCTCTCTTTTCCCATGATAATTCTATTACAGATGTTTCATACTAAGAGTATGCTTGCTTTGCCTTTGTATGTGTATCTGTATGTGTATGTGTGTGTGTGTGTGTGTGTGTGTTGGGCAGAGTCCTTTTTAGAGTATGTACACCTGATCTGCATTTAGGGCATAAAATTGAACATGAATAAAGATAATAATAGATATATAGATCTATGCATAGTGACACCCACATGTTTGGGGTCCCTGACAACCCCTCAGTCATGAGCAGACAGATATGGGAATATGATATCAAACGGTCAAAAATGTTGTTTCTATTTTCCTTTTACCCCAGTCCCATAAAGGATGTGTTCAATGGAATCTTATGTCTCCTGAAATATTAAGGTTTGGGTCACTACTTAGAATCTTCCAAGTCCTCTGCTTGCAGACAGGCAGTGTTTGGGAAAGCCATCTTCCCTGGTCTTTCCATGTCAGGGCCAATACAGAGAGAAAGAGACAGAGAGATAGAGAAAGGCAGAGAGACAGAGAGAGAAATAGATACAGAGACACAGAAAGAGACAGAGAGGCTATGTCTCGTCCATGCATACAAGAGGCATACATGTTATTAAAATTTCTTTTTTGCTCTTATCTTTCATCAATCTGTCCTATGCTTGTCCAATTATTTTCCAGCATGGAGAAAATCAGAGAGATACCAGATGATATCCTTTACATCCCAACACTTTCAGCCTCAATATTCTTACTCTTCTTTCCCTTTATATTTAATATCAATCCTTTCTGTAAACCTAATAAACCTTTAAACCTCTGAACTAAACAACAGCCTGCAAATTGCTGAATCTCTCCTCTTTTGGAATACAATATGGGGGATAGTCACCCTAGTCAGGGCAAAAGGGGAGGTCTTGTCTCCTCAATAAGTTATTAAGAATTTATCCAAAATTTTACCAATACACTCAAATGTAATTCTTTCAAGTTGCCAAACTTCTGCTGTTGAACTTGACTAAAACCAATGCACATATATTTATATATACATTTATATTTATATGTATTAAATATATAATATATGTAAATATGTATATGCACACATAAAATATGTATATATACACACATATATAAATATGTATATATACACACATATTTATGGTACTGAAAACTGAAGCAATATTCTAGTAGAGAAAGAAATTTTTAATCAAGAAAAAGTAGCAGGTGGCAATGGACAAATATTCAGTGACCTGAAAAATTAAAATGTGTATTATTTCAACCAGCAAGTTGGGGGGTGGGTGTGTGTGAGAGAGACAGAAAGAGAGAGAGAGAGAGACAGAGAGAGAGACAGAGAGAGACAGAGAGAAACAGAGACTGAGAGATTTATTTTAAATATTGAAAAGGCAATATCTTTGCACTAGTTTCTGAAGCAATTTGTTTATTCTGCCACAAGAGAAAATGGCAGGATGTTATTTGCATTTAGGGCATAATTGAACACTGAATAAAGATAATGATAGATATATAGGTATATGCATAGTGACACCCGCATTAACATTTTAAAGGTGTGATTTTTTAAAACTTTTGTGTTTAAATCCCTGCATTATTTAAATGAGAAAGATCACTGGCATTTAGAGTAATTTGGGAGGGAGGGAAAAGCCATTTGGTGGAGAGGATAGATCTCAGGACACATAGAAGAGATGGTGTGTAACATTAGTTCTTCCATTGACTAATTATGTCAGTCTGACCTGATTTCATCCCCAATTAAAACCTCAGGTTGTTGGGTTTTTTTTTTTTAGGTAAAATGAATAGATTTAAATAAGTTAAGGCTTAGCCGTGTTCTGCCTTTGGACACTCTGGGTTTATGATTGTTCTAGAAGGTGTAGTTGAGGCCAAAATTCACATTAGTTTTATACAAATATATAATCACAGTGTTTAAGATGCATTGATTTAGGAGCAGCTTAACCATAATTTGGTTGGTTTTCTGTTATTGTTACTGCTGCTGTTGCTGCTATCGTTCTGGGAAAGCAAATTTTCTTTGCTGATCGTCACTATTCTGAAGTGTGTGCATCAAATAATAGGCAGTTTTCAAGCCTCTTTTGACAGGTGCAATTACATGCACCTAGACACCCACACAAATAAACCTGATGAAGTCAGACACTGTTTTCCTACACATGTTGTTCTCATCCCACTAGTGCCTCATGATATTCTTTTCTCTAGTGGAGAGTGAGAAATGGTGAGTTCTCAGGAAATAATCCTGAATTAATCTTCACAGCCCTGGCCAACAACCGAGGTAATAGGCAGACAAAGAGACCTGGAGATATCAAAGAGATAGAGATACAGAGAATAGTGTCAGGCCAATCAGAGAGCAGGGAGGGATTTCATTTCATTGGCTCCAGAACTTATCCCCAAAATCTGAACCACCTACCAGTACATGTGGAAGTATCCTTTTATCTAGTGTGGGAAAGTTTACAGTTTAAAGAGAGGCAAGGTAGTCTCTACAGATGCTTCCTCCAATATAGGTTTCTCCAATAAAAAGCCTTCTGGCAAAAACCCTGATTCTGAGTAATATCCACAACTTTTCATAGTGACATACTAGTTAAGGGAGTGGCAGAAGTTTCTTCTGAGCCTGCAGGACCTTGACTGACCTCAGCACAAATAAACCACATGCCAGGAGCAACATGTCCTGAACTTCTTGGGGAGTTCTATTTTTAACATTTGGGCGATGCCTAACCTACACTACCAATGAATTATATTCAATCATGTCTGCCCACTCACCCTTTTGATGAGTTTTAAAGTTCCCATTATGAACAATTTTGTTTCTTTCCTTTGTTTCATAACCACAATATTGGATGTGACAATATTTATTATCATATAAAAGTTACACACCATCTGATCAGCTTGCAGCAATCTATTTGAAAAGCATGCAACTGAAAATTCTATGTAAATGGATGAATCACAGGAAGATTCTGTATGAATTCCTTATACACTCTGTGTCCCAGAGTATGATTTCAGCACATTCATTTATTCAACAATTTATATTATGTTGGAGTACTATAAAGAGTTAACATACCTCTACCATTATGACATTTACCGGCTATTGGTATGAATATTCATTATACACATTATTCCACGCACATTAACTAATAATTTTAATTTTAACTAAGTGTGTAATTGTTATCCAATATTCATTTTAATGAACTCATATTGAGTACATTCTTGGATCCATGACTGAGGAAACAAGGTAATAAAATTTATACTAATCTTTGAGTTTTAAAACTTAAAGATAGATAACCACATATTTATCACACATTGTTTAAAGATGAGAAAAACTGAATAGAGCAGAAAAATTAAAGACAATGTCTAAAAATATTGGTGACATTTGTTTTAGAGACTAGACTATTATTTTAGCTTCCATCTAGCTTATCACATATTGTTCATTTTCTGCATTCTACATATATTAATTGATATATAAGAACTATTTGAGAAAATGCAATGTCAACAAATGGTGACAATAATAAGCATGGCATGACAGAAGTTATGGAAAGAATAAAAGGCTGGAATAAAATAAAGTATGTATATTTTGCAAAAATGATAAACAAGTTGGTAAAAGGTAAATTAATAGATACTGATAGAATAGTGTGGCAAATAAGTAGAAAGGAGGAATCGAAGCTATAGTACAAATGGTTTTCAGCATGTGAAAATGATCCAAAACTAGAAATTTAATGGTAATATCTAGAATGCCACCAAAATGAGTTTCAAGTACATGTAAAACAACAATTAGAACTGAAGATAGAAATGTTGATTAGACTTAGTTTATGCAGGGCCCACCAAAACTACGATTATTTAAATAGTTGAGAATCATTTAGAAATTTAGGAAAATGATTATAGTCAGTATTTATCTAGAAAATTCTAGCAATAAAGAATATAACTGATCAGAGGTAGGGAATGAGCAGGGTTTGGGCATAATTGTTGGATACAAGGACAGTTTCATTGTTCTGACTTAATGCAAAGCCATCTCAGTAGAGATTGAAAAGGAAGGAACAGAATAGTTGTGATTCAGAAATAACTGATGGGATTTCTTAATTCCTTAAGTATGTTGATAACGTGAGAAAAAAGTAGTCAACTATGATTTCAACATAGAGAGAGGAGGCTCCAAGTTTAGAGAAGACAGAGGTCAGAGGATTAGGCAAGTTGAAGAGAGAGCATGAGTTTATTTGTAGGTATGTTTGAGTGTGAAGCCAGAGAAGTAATGCCTGGAGGTGCAGTACCTTGGTACTCAGGCAAGAAGTGACGGTAATATATTTAACTTTTAAAAAGTCTAATAACACTGGTAGTGATTTTATTATTAAGCGGTTTTATGGCAACTTTCATCTTTGTCTCACACTGCTGTTAACACATTTTTTGAATTATCACATTAGAAATGTAATAAATAATGATCTTTCAAAAAGGAAAGTTAGATGACTGAAATCTCAAAGGAAGAGTGTATTGACTTTTATAAGAAGAAAATTAAAAGTTCATTTCTGATGAAGGTATATACTTGAGATGTAGGAACCAGCCCAAACTTAGAAAAAGTACATCAATAAATATTAGGAGTGCAAAGAGAGTGCCATGCTAAAGCAGCGAAGGGAGTAGGGAATTCTTGAGAAGAGAAAGTAGAAAATAAGTCAGAATTCTGCAGTGATCAAAGAAAAAAAGAATAGAAAATAGAACAAATAGAGCATAGCTTTTGACTTAAGGAGCTTTTTGTGGCTATGTCCTTCTCAATTCACAATTTAGGGGTAAAAGAAGAAGGAAAGATACCATTGTTTGGTATCTCAAACAATGGGAGGTTGAGGGCAAAATATTTATAACATATCAGCAGGAAGAAAACAGGATAGCTCTTTGTTTAAGATATTTCTACTCTTGAATTTATTTTTTAAAAACTGGTGGTTTTCTGTCTTATTATGCTGTATATCCAATTACATTTCCAGTATTCACTATTATGAAAAAAAGTTTTAAGTACCTATGGGTGAGTATGCTTTCATTCTGCTAATTTGTCCACTGACACTTTATCTGCTTGAGGTGTTAAACCAATTTGCTCATTCCATGGGATAGATTATATGAGAAAAAGTTGATTAAAGAAAGAAAAAGACCTGGAAAACTGAATAACAAACATATTTTTCCCATATATTTGCTTAGTTATAACTACGCTACTTATTGCAATAGATCATGAAATCCTATTTCCAAGCTCTTAGTGGGATTAGTGAATTTGGTGAGCATCATTTAAGGTTTTGCCTCATTTAGTGTGATTTAAGAAACAAGATATGTAATGGACAAATCTTGAACATTTTACCAGTAACATTGCCATTTAAGACAAATATG
>NW_023605194.1:36165392-36195310 GCF_014898055.3 Talpa occidentalis
TCTCTCTGAGTGGCCTATCCTGGGGGTGACTGTGATGAGGGGAGAGTCAGGGCAAGATCCAGGGCAGAGTTCTGCTGTGGGAACAGCATGTGTGAAGCCCGAGGCAGCACTACCTGACCTTGTCCAGAAGGAAGAAGAAGGTGGGCAGGAACTCTTGGTCCTGGAAGAGTTTGGGTTTATTCTAAGGACAAGGAGTCTGTTGAGGGGTGAGCCATCTCAGCACATGTTTTAGACATTGAAGAAATAGGACCGACCCTGGACTGAATATGGAGATAAAAGCAAAGAGGGATGACATGCAGGTTTTGACAGATTAATTGGGTGATGGTGGCTCCATTTATTGGAATAGGGGATTTCTGAGGAGGGTATAGTGATTTTCTTTATTTCCTTTTGTTTTCTGTTACATTGTGCAAGCATGGCAGTCACGAGGCTGTAAGTGTTCCTTGTAGTTGTGGGGCCTGCTCACTTCTGAGTCCCTGGTCTTTACAGCCCTGAATGCTGGCTGAGTGAAGGAGGCCGCTGCCTTTGCCCGCTGATTTACCACTCCACGCACCCTGGCCAAGCTCTGCAGGGTTTCCATTCTTCTCCTCTGGGATTCAGAATTGAGGGCCACATGGGTTTGATCACAATGATACCAAAGCACAATCCTTTCCCTGACCTTCTGCTTTACTCATGCTTCTCAAGACCCTAGTTGGAACCACAGCTCTGCAGGCCAGCTGTGCCTCTCAGTAGGATCAAGGCAAGTCATCTCCCAGACCTGCTCCCAGAGGCTGTGAACAGCAGGAGAGGGGGAGGGGCCACACTCAGGGGCAGGCCTGGCCTCCAGGCACAGCTCAGGAAACATCTTTCTAAGAGTGGAGTGCATTTAAATGTTTTCCTAACACAAAAATAATAGACTTGTTCTGAATTTTGGTATATTCTTTCATTTTGATAAGACAGGAGGCCAGGTGTCACAGACAGATGCTGCAAAAATAAACAGATCATAATCAAACAAAAATTCTCCACAGATAGCCCTAATGTCTTCATGTTTTTAAAGCATCTGTTTAACATTAGGAACATCTTTTAGAAACTTGTCTCATAAAGAAATATAGGTGGGACAACCAACAATTTCTTCATTTCCACTTGTTTCTTTTTCTATCAATGCATCAAAGAAAATGAGGCTTTACTGAGCGGCGTTTAAGAGTGTTAAAGGTACTTATCATTAGGCGTGGGATGGCGTCATGTTTTTAGTCTTTTTATTTCCCTGCTTTGTACTGTGTGTCATTGTCATTATAACCTCCAAACTACTAATGTTTTTCTCTCCTCTGTCATAGGTGAGGGCTGTTCTGACCTATGGTACATTCCCACATGAGTAAGCTTCTTGGCAGTTACTAAATTGTGCTTGTGCTGTGAAATTCTGCTCTCTGTTATTCCTTTCCTGGTACTGAGAGTGAAACTAGCCATCATGTGTGCTAGAGGGCAGGGTTTGCCTTTTATCCAAGGGTAGGCAGGGAATAGTCAGGATAAAGAGGAAATAAGGTGCTTTCCTGACTGGTCTCATCAGGTGTCCACAGTCCAGAGCCAGGAGGAGGAGGTGACGGCCCGCACCTGCATACTGAGGGCCCATCGAAGCATGGAGGACTACAGAGGAGTTTTCAACCAATATTAACTGACCAAACTGAATATTTCAGTTGCCACATTAAAAAAACTACAATGTAGGGGCTCCCCTGATGGCGCAGTGGTTGAGCGCTGGGCTGCGAAGCTGCCCACAGCCTCTGCACGACCAGTTCAATCCCCGGCCACCGTTGAGGGTCCCACATGGCGCGCAGACCTCTCCTGCCACCCGCTGCTCCCCTCAGCAGTGTACTTCGGTCCTTCTGCCTGCTCTGCTCCCCGCTCTGGCTCTGCTGAATTCTCTCACCCTTCCGCACTTCTGACTCTACCCAGTGCTTGCATAAATAAATAAATAAATAAATCTTTAAAAAAAAACAAAAAAAAAACTACTATATAAACTATCAAATACTAGACAATGAAGGCAGCTAAGAACAAACAATGAAGCATTGATTTTAAATTTAGTTATTTGTATTTTCTAAAAATTTTCCTGCATGTTTTCCTAGAGGAAAATGTTACCGAAACAACCAATCAGTCCTCATCGGTGCATAAGAAGCCACCCAGCAAACATTCCAGCCCACCTGTTCTGGGCATCTCTGGCAGGAGCAGATGGCGTTCTGCAGAGGTGCCCAGGACTGTGGGGTGGGCTCTCCCCTGGGAGGCCCTGGAACTGGTGCAGCTTGGGGACACAGGCTGGCCGTCCCCTCGTAGGAAAGATGTGCATCCACAGACAGTATCATATCACTGCGGGACGGACAGGGCTCACCTGCCCAGCCTACGTGCATCTGGGCAAGGCACAAAGCCCAACAGGGACAGTCAGACAGCCTGGGTTATTGTCCGTCTTTTCCTTTATCAGTTCGTGATGTTGGGCATCTATGTGTCATAGAGCTTAGAAAGTGCAGCTCATATATTCTTTCCATTTTATATTAGATAAAACAGAGCAAGAAGGGAAATTTGTCAGGGTCAGGGTCACACAGGTAACATGTGCCTGTGCCAGATCCCAGGAGCTGGACCTCGCGCTTGGCCTTGTTTCTCAATCGAAAGTGAACCTACCCTCCTGGGAAAGCTACCAGTGCACCTGGCATGAACTCAGAGCCCAGGTCTGCTTCCAGTTCCACCTGGTCGACTCGTGAGATTGGGGTCCTTGTCTTTCAGGGAAAGTGAGAGATGAAGACAGTGCAGAGGGAGGCAACTCTGAGGGAAGACCCTCCTCACAGGGTGCAGCCCTTGCCCAGACCCTTTTGTGGCTCCGGCAATTGATGGCAATCGACTCTCATTGCTGCCTTTATCTTCACAGCATCCTCAGCGAATGGGCATCAAGGGTTCTGGTGCATGGTGGCTGTAGGGAGACACGTCTGTGGTAAATTTGTCACTTGTACAAATCAGGGAGGTACTTACCAAAAAATATGGTGTCACTTATTTGAAATCTGCAAAGAACTTCTTTTTTGTTTCTGGCGTTACGGAAACCTCTTCCAAGGATGCTTACATCATAGTTTTCTGCAAGGGCAACATCCAAAGATGTGTGTAAGGAGGGGCTGAGCTCTGTTGTCTGCTGATCTCATCACTATGGCAGTCTACTCCCTAATGGAGCCCCCAAGGGACTCCTGGAGGAGGCAGCTGCTCTGAACCAACATCTAGGTTTCTCCTGATGCTGACCTGGTGTTTCTGAGGGGCCACTCTGAGGAGGCTGGGTGGAGCTCTCGGGCACTCTCATCACAGCTGCTAACTGGCACACATTGCCATACAAGGCTCCCACCTGGCCCCATCCCCATGAACAAACCTGTTGTGGGTTTGCAATCTTTAAATCTTTAAGTCATGCTTCTCCCTAAGGGGCTCAGCAGTGGTGTCCAGCCTCCACCAAACTTCCACCACAAGGAGAGTGGAGCAAGACAGTGCAGGCTGCACCACTCTGTCTCTTGCCTGAACTGAGCAACCTGGCCTGATTGCTTATGAAATCAATTGATGTTTGGGGGTCTGTTTCTCTTCCCTATCTTTTTGAGTGCCTATGGCAGACTGAGGAGCTCAGAAATAAGGTGGGACCCAGGTGAGACAAGCAAGGAGCAGCTGATCCTGTACCAAAGAATCCCCCTTCCCTTAGCTGTGAGGCAGATCCCTGAAGATGATTGTTCTTCCCACTCTTACTGACCCTCTAGGGCCTCCTCACTTCCCTGCCTCGTGATTCATGAAGAGCCCTTCCTTCTGCTGTGTGGGGAGTGATTTGCTGAGGGACATCTTATCCTACCCTTTGGGCCCTGGGGATCTTCCCCCCTGGAATAAATACTGGGGGACACAGAGAGTTGGGTTTGGCTGCTGGGATTTAGAAATGAACTTATGAAGGCCTTCTTGCTGCAGGTCATCATTAGCCTCTCCTGATGCTTCAGTATCGGATCTAGCTAATTCCAGTGCCCTGTGCTTGATTTGCTCAATTAATTCGGTCAGTTAATTGGCGGAACCAACCCTGGTAATGCCAGCACAACCTTGACCTTGGCAGTTTGGATTTCTGTTGGATCAAGCCTTCCTAAGCCATCATAAGTTGCTGGTTGTAAATTCTTTGCTTTGAAGAAAATGAATTTAGGGCTGTGGACAGAAGTTGGCATGTGATTAGTTTGGTAGGACTTCAAGTCTCTTCAAAAACAGGTGACAGGCCATGGGCAGCAGAGCTCAGCTGGAGCAGACTTCTCTCTGACCCAGGTCAGGGTGCTCCAGCCTTCCTGGCAAGGGCACAGAGGCAGAGCCAGCTATCTGGGCCTGGATACAGTGGGTGAGGCTGTTCCTGGGAAGGGGGTGCTTATCTGTGGGGCTCAGCTGTCCACTGCCTGCCTTGCGGCAGCACAACCTGCACTCATAGGCCTTCAGGCCTAAAGGAAGCCCTAGACCTCCTCACCACAAAGCTGCGGACCCTCTGGGAGAGCGGGCATCCTTGTCTTGGTCCAGCTCTCAGAAGAGGCCTTTTGATATCAGCTGGGTGTGTTGGTGTGGAGGGATGTTGGTCAGACTATGTTCCTGTTAAGACACTGGACATTGAACTTTGCCTAGGTCTTTTTCTTTTTCCTCTGAAATAATCATTTTCTCTTCTTTATTTTGCTGATGGGATGAATTACATGGATGTTATATATCAGCCCTGTGTTTCTGGGGTGATCCTAAATTGGCTCTGAAGTATTTTCCTTGTGAGATGCTATTGGATTTCATTGCCAGCATTTTATTTAGGGATTTAACATATAATTTTCCTCATTTTTAAATTAAACTTTTGATTTTGTGATAAAAATAAATTATACTAATTGATTATGGTAATCATTTCACCTTTTATATGTCAAACGATTCTGTGATATAACTTCAAATTACATAAAACTATATGTCGAGCTCATGAAAACTGGGAATAAAGAGCAATTTATTCTTACGTATTTTCAACACGCACATTTAAACTGCACACTTACACTACATTCATGACAGACATCGAAGCACAACTCACATCACACACAAACACACACATGCCTTTGTTTAGAAAAGAGACCCCAGCTCTTACCTCCCACACAGTAATCGGTCGGTTCCACACTTGTAAGCTCAATGCAGGACTTAGCTGCGAGCTGAAACAGACAGTGGATCAGGTCAGGTAAAGTGAAGAGTGGGCATGATAAGAGCCACCTCATGCTACCCCCCATACCACCCCTCTCTCACTGAGTCAACGATGTTCTTGAGATCATAGAATCCAGTGTCCACACCAACCACGTGCTCCTCGCTGTCCGCAATTGCCAGGAGCTACAAGAGGAGCAGAAGGCTTGGACCACAGCAGGGGTTAGGGGCCAGCAGGACCCCATCCCAGTGCTCAGGCTCAGGCTTCATGCCATGTGAGACTCAGCGCCCCACCCTGGCCTCGACAGCAGCCCATCCTTCTGGAATGGAAAGTTCTACCTGTTCCCCAGGTCTGTGGGCTCATACAACACTGTTACTCATTTCTGCAGTGGTCACATGTTGTCCAGATATTTGGGGTGGGTTAGAGAACCATCCTCTGGGTGACCCCGCAAAAGCTTTCCATAACTGTTTTCCGCAGTTGGCTTCTGTTCTGAATTACCTGATTTTTCATGTATTTGTTTACACCCACAGCGTAAACAGTCCCTCCCAGTTGTCGAATCTTCTGAGCCTAAGACAAAGACTGTGTTAAGTGCAAATCAGTAAACACGTGGAGCAAAGGCTGGTAAAGTTGGGCAGAACTCACTTCTTTCTTGGTAGCCTCAAAGGACGCTGGCCAAAGTGTTCCATCGGTCAGGGAGATAACCATTGAGTGAAATTTCTTTTCTGTGGGAGAAACAGGGAGTGGCCTGGTCAGTAAAGCTGCCCAGAGTGACCTGCCACAGGTGTGAAGGTAATGCACTGTCTCCCAGTTCCCTCCTCCTGGAGAGGCTGCCAGACCCCAGCACTCATGTTTTTGAGTGCCTTGAGGGCTGTTGAGCAGTTGCCTGGAGGGAGGAGACACCTTCGCCAACCCACTTTACAGAGGAGGGGACTGAGCCTGGCTGAGGACTTTTCTTACTGGATTCTCACTGCTACCAAAAAGCAGAATCTTTTCTCTGAGAGGCCGAGTCCAGCTATTTCACTGGACAAAGGCAAGCCTTTCCCTTGAGCAATGGGGAAGCAGTCAGACCATGATCAAGACCATCCATAGGCTCAGCAGAGGACAGGACACTAGTGCTGGACTCCGTGGGCCCAGTTAGTCAGAAACCAAGGTCAGAGATGCTTGGGTAGTAGCCCCTGGTTCCCGCTGAAAGCCTTTCCCCACCAGTCCTCCCGGCTGCAGCTTTCCTTCCAGGAGCATCCACCCTGCAGACTCAATCCCAGTGGAGACGGTGCTGGGCTGACACAGCTGCCAGGCCTGGGGACACACAGGCCAGGAGGAGTGTCAGCCAGAGGGAAGATGATGAAGGGGAAGGAGGCAGCCCCGCCATGGGAACGCGGCAGAGCGTGGTCGGCAAGGGGAAAATCAAGCTCTTTTCTTCCATAAGCAGAGTCTTGCCTGCCCGAGGTGCCCTGGCCTTTCTCCCTTTTCCACCAAAAACACCGGTGGGCCAGGTGCCTTATACTTACTAAACACCAGGAATGTACACCCACGAGCCCACAAGTCTCAGAATCATCAGGGGGGCTGCCCTTTCCCCTCTGCGCACAGACGAGGAGCCTGGAGGACATATTGGGCAGGAAACTTGCACAAGAGTCAGCTCGCAAGTGGGGGCCACCAGACTGCTGAGCCCCCCGCCTGACTGTCTTGGATCCGACCTGTCTCGAAGTGAGCAGGAGCTTACCTTCAGGGTTTGCTGTGGAGATCTGCTCACTGACCTGCAGAAACAAGAAGGCTTGTTGAGAGGACTCAGATATTCTGAGCACTTGCTAAAGCAGGATAAATTCTTAGAGCTCTGGCTGTACCGCTTTAAATCCTTCCTGCATGTTTGTGTCTCCGGTAGGCACTGTGTTCCGCAGTTGGTTGAGACCCTCTTCTATTTCTTTTCTAAAAAAATAAAATAAAATAGGGGTATTGCAGTAGGAAGAAGGGTGGTGTGTTCTTAAACAACCCCATCCGTGCTGGCACATTCCGCACTGGGCATACTGACCTGGACGAGGAGGCCACAGTCAGGAAGGCTGCCATGGCCCTTCAGCCCGGAGTCTTTGAAATTGATCTCAGTACTCATCGCTATATCAGGTTCACAGCCCCAGGGGGACTTCATGAAGGGTCTGTCTGACCATCTACAGACAGAGTGGGGAGCAGTTGTGTCTGTGCTAGTGTGAACCCAGAACTCACAATGGGACTGCCAGGACAGCCAGCACCTCAGGGCTCCCCTGTGGGGCACATGACCCTCCACTAGGCAAGGATGAGTTTGGTAAGGGTCACCCTGATAATACCCCTGCCCTGTCCCTTCCTCCCTGCCCAGACCGCTGAGTGTGACTGGGAACCCACAGCCTCTTCCCCTTCAGGATTGGTTCTGAAGGAAGCAGCAAAGCTGCTTTGAGTGCTGAGCTCCTTGACTTCAAGTGCTCCTGACAGGAAGGACCTAAGGCTCAGGAAGGGGCCATAACTGCTGCCCATGCAGGCGGCCACAGTTTTGTCCTCTACAGCTGCTGCTAAAGTAGATAGCAGGTGGGAGTGGGACACAAGTGGGATGGAGCTCGGACAGGCTGATCCAAACTGGAGATCTGAGCTGGCACAGCAAGGCTGAGGAGAGCGGGTCCTCCTAAAGGCTGGTTTCTCATTGCAGACAGAATTACTGCCATGGGGCAAGGTCTGAGAGCCCCAGGTCCAGCCCTGATTGGGCCAGCCCAGGAGGTGAAGGGCCCAGGAACCATGATAAATGGAGGTCAAACCAAGTCCTGTGCTGCCCAGCCCAGTCTCCCCTTCTCTTGACAGATTTTGGACAATTTTATTGTGTCAACTGTACCCACCCCACCTGCATTCCAGGACCCAGCTCAGACAGGCTTTGCTCTGGCCAAGTAGGTTCTCCCTGGACTTTCCCTGCACCCCACTCCCAGCTCTGCTCATGGAAATGAAGCCAGGTTCCTGGGATGCTCAGCCAGCCCCACTTCTCTTACAATGTCACCACCCCAGACACAGGATTTCAGATGATTTACACTACCCTGTGCTCCACTCCCAAAGTACACACCCTTCCTCAGGGCTGAGGTCCCCTCTTACACTCTCAGAGAGGGTCAGGATCCATCCAAGAGCCTCCCACAGCTCTCACGAAGTGTCTGGGCCCTGAGCACCTGTCCTAGTGGAGGTGCTGGTTTCCTCTCCTCAGGGGCAGCTCTTTACTAGAGGCCACACCCAGTCCCTTCTGCCTCTCTCTGTCACCTGTGAGAATCTCTCCTCAGAAACTCGCTTTCTTCCACCTCAGCCCCCTGAAGTTGCTCTCTCCTAAATGAAAGCCTCACAGACAAATCCTGCTCCTCCGCATGAGGAAAGAGTCTGCTCACTCCTTTCTTCTTCTGGGAGCTAAGTCTCGGCTCTCATACACTGCATCTGCACACACCTGCATGCAGGCCTCTGTTCCTGCTCACTGGAGGCCCTGCTTTTCTCCATGGTCCTGGACATTGGGTGATGACACAAGCCCTGGGGCCGCTCTGGTCCTAAATGGCTACAAACTTTGTGGTGCTCTGCCCACAAGAACTGCAGTCCAGTCTTTCTTGTTGATGAGAACCTTAACCTTCCAGCTATTCAGAAGCTCCAGAACTTCCCACCTTCAGGTCTTTGGGCACAGTTCTGGGACCGCCTATGCCCAGCTGGGATGCCTGTGTCATGCCTCCACAAGCATGCAGCCCGCCTTGTGCTCAGGTCCCAATCATGCCATCCCAGGAACCAAGCTCCCCACACTGAAGCCCCCCCAAATTCCTCCTGGTCCTTCTCCATCCCCCTCTTCCCCACTGTCACAGGTCCCCAACGGGGCCGTGTTCATAAAGGACCCTCATGTCTGCTCCATCAGACTCCAGAATCTTCACATATCCCATTCTCAGAAAAGGGAAGGTCACTGAGATGAGGACTTGGGACAGGGGAAGGACAGGGCTGGAGGGGCGGAGATCGTCTAGAAACACAGGGGCTGCCAGTGAGAGTGCAGGCTTTATCAAAGGGGCTGGGAGTAGAGGCTGGCGGTCAGGGTGGATATTGAGGGGAAGCCACGCCAGCCCAGGCTGAAGCCTGTGGGCTCCTGACTGAAACTCAGGACTCCTCTGCAGAGTTTTCCCTGTGGCCTCCGTCTCCCCCCTCCCAGCACCACTATGTCTGCCTTGAGGGGGTGAAGCTGAACTTACTTGTCCGAGGTGAGCTTTAGGACGGTGTGGGCCTGTGTGGAGAAGGTGACGATCGAGACGCGCATGTTCGTGCTGGGGAGGAAGCACGTGTTTGTGAGAGTCTTAAGCACAGGCTTTAGATGACCCCACGAGCAGCCGGGGAGGTGACGCCTGTCTGTGCTCATTTTGCTCTACCCTGGGAGCACTTGCTGAGTTCCAGAAGTTACCATAAATTTAGTGAAGGATCTGAGGCCAGTAAATATGTGGCTCTCCAGGGAGACTGTCAGGGTGGTGTCCTGTACCATCCCCAGATCCCAACCTCTACCCTTCTCTCTCTCTCTCTCTCTCTCTCTCTCTCTCTCTCTCTCTCTCTCTCTCTCTCACACACACACACACACGTGCATGGTTCATGCCTCACATACTCGGTGTATGTCCCCATGCCTGCCCTGTTGTAGCCTCTCTTCTACTGTAACGTTTTTGGAAACTCAGGGCCCTTCCCTCCTGGTCTATGTTTCCTTTCTCCTCCCATCTAAGAGAAATTATTGTCCCCTTTGCCACTCATTCACATTCCTCTGTCCCTCTCCCTGCCCATGGCCTCTGGGTCACAGGCCCCCTTTGTTAGAGGATTGCTACCAGGTCCTTGCTAAACTCCCTGTGCTCCTGGCTCTTATTTCCACTCATCTCACCCACAATTATCAGATTTCCTCGGCACAATCCTCATCATCTCACACCCCTGCCCTTTATAACTTCCTTTAACTCTCTGCAATCCAGGCCCCTTGGCCTGGCTCTATGAGCCCTTTTGACATTGACCCCAAGCTGCCCTGTCCCAGTCCCAACTGCACCCCTTTGTGAGTTAACCCTCTTCTCCCCTAGTCAGATGACTGACTCCACAGGAAGTCTCCTTGATGATTCTCTTTACGCTGACTTTCCTCATTCTTAACAATCTCTAGGACCTTTGGAGCCGAAGGAACCAGAGTGAACTGCGTTTTTGACTGGTTCAGAACTCCACCTGGGGCTTCATGCTGCTGATCCAAGAGACACCCATGCCCACTGAGTCTAAGCAGACAAGCACTCTGCCTGGCATGGCAAAACCCCCGCCACATGGAGAAGTCATACTTTTTAAACTTTTTGAGGAAATCCTCTATGAATCCATAGGTGAAAATCCAGTTGTTGTCTACACTTCCTGACCTGAAAATGAAAAAGCAATGAATAGTGTATATTTTTGAGTTGGCAGAGTTTCTCTTTGAAACCATCCAACAAGCTACTCCTACGCCACAAAGCTGCCGCACACTATCAGCAACCCCAGTGGGTCTTCCTGGTGCGGACTTCCATCAGTGTAATGGGAGGGACGGCACCTTGAATGAATGAAAAGTGTAGGGAAGAGCTGTATAGGGGAACATAGTCACTGGAAACTTACAATCTCTTCTCTCACAGGAGAAAAGTGGCTATTGTGTGACATCAAGCAGTAAGAAACAAGTCAGTACAAGCCTGTTATTAGAAACAAAGTCATAATACTGGACAAAAAATCTGGAAGATTTGCAGTGCTGTCTCTGAAGAGTGGGCCAGAAGAGGAGAAGGTAGTAAAGAAGTCTCAAGTTTATTGCTGGGAACATTGTAACATTGTTTGATTTTAAATTTGTGTTCATGCTTTTACTTGATAATTGTTAAAACTATAAACAAATACTAGTAGCATGGTGGGATGTTAACAAAAAGGCAGATTTCAAAGCTCCAAATCCTGGTTTCCCCAAAGAAACATTAAACAAACAACCCAGGCTAGAAACGGAAGCAGAATGTACATGATGAAAGCCAATCTGCAAAGGAAGGCAGAACAGAAGGAAAAAAAAAAAGCTAGAATGTAAATATATCACATTTAGGAAATAATAAGTTGTCAGCACCAAGTTCTTACATATCAATAATCACTCCAAATTTAAAAATATTGAATTCATCAAGCAAAAATAGCAGTGTGAGTAGGTGGACAAAAATAAGGCCCAGTTGTGTATATATTGCCTACAGATACACATTTCACTTAAAGACAATCAGATACAATGTGAAGGGATGAAAGAAAGTAATGCATGCAGAGGAAATAAAAATATTAGCAAGTCATTATAGACAAGGTGGATGTTAAGTCACAAATGCTCACAAGAGTCAAAGTTATTACATAGTGACAGTGAGGTCATCACATCCCAAAGATACAAAATGTGCCCCCAGCATCTATGCACATAGATATAACAGGTCCGAAGGGAGGAAAAAAAAAAAAGTATTTGTAGAACGCTTCAATACCTGCTTTTTCAACAGTGGATAAGTCATCCTGAGAGCCTCTGGGCTACTGCCTTCAGCCTGGGACCCGCACCCCTCCCAGGAGATGGCAGATACCTTCCCTGCTCTCCCCCAGGCCTGTCTGAGGATGGCACAGCGCAGGGAAAGGGCTTTGGAAATGATCGGGTGCTTCCGTGAGATCCTCGATGTCACACCACGGCTGCTGCTGAAGAGGTGAAGTTGAATCTCAGCCCAACAGCGGAGCTGGAAATGACTAAGCCATGTCTCCAAGCCAATGCCCTGTGCCTCCTTTCCTTCAAGGCCACAGAGACTTGAAACAGAGCCCAGCTTTCTCAGGACCACACCCAGAGATCCAAGCGTTCAGGAAATACATAGACTGTGGATGAAAGTTGCCAAAAACTTAGATAGCAAAGCAGAGGACTTTCTCAGCAGTGACACTCTGAGAAGGCCCAGAGACAACTCTGCAGTCTTTCTGGAGTCCAGTAAAAATGGATTCATTTGGGTGAGAAACAAAGCGTGAATTTATAACCAAAAAACGGAGGACATTATTAGCAAGTGCTGAGAAAGGCGCTCCAGTAATCACCTGCATTCCAGGGGCTATTGGGCCTGCAGGTCACAGATGCAGGCCAGTTGGCAGTGGTGGGCATGGGCTTTATTCTTTCCCAAATGAAAAGCCTCAAGGAAGGAAGGCCGGGCATCCTTCTGCCTCAGGAGCAAGGAGGCCACCAAGGTCTGTATTTGCACCTGAGCAGGACTCGACACTTACTCTGCCCTCACACAAACTGGGTTCCCTTGGCCACGTCTGCCTCTATCGTATCCTGAGACAGCGGCCCCCCCAAGTCTCTGGCCAAAGTAGGAGATCCACTCACTTGTCTATTATCAAATAAAGGTCAAGGTTGCTCTGGCAGGATTTCTTTTCATCTGCCAGCCTCTCCTTGGACCCATTTTCCTGGGTGTGCTCCCCGTCCAGGTTGATAATGTTGTGGCGGTTTCTCTGGAGGTTCTGGATGTCTCCCGAGGCCAGGACTCTGTGCTGGTATGCCCCACTGTTTGCCAGCAGAGGAGGCAGTACCAGCAGAAGGAAAAATGCAAGCCCAGGCATCCCGGGCCAACTGCTTCCCATTTTCTGGGCAGCCCTGAGGCTGCAAGGGACACTAATCTCTGCTCTGGGGACAGAGTAGGACTGATTCTGGGTGGAGGCCCCACTGCCTGCCAGGGTGTCTCCCTGACCCATAGAGACATAATGCCCTGTGTTGTGATGGACAGGGAGGTTGGCATGGCAACCCTGTGGTCTGTAGCTTGGCTCACTGATTTGCCTACTGATATTCCCAGAGGGGAGTCATGGCATCTCTGAAGGGGCTTTGAGAGGAACCTCCATTTGTCCCTGAGCCCTCGCTGATGGCCATTATAATCCTCCAGGAAGCTGAGTCTTTGCAAACTGCCAGAGCAGCTGGGGTGGCTCAGACAAGGACATCGCTGTGGGGGAGGGGGTCACGGCTGGGAGACCAGAGTGCTGTAATGGCCAAGTGAGTGAACACTGACATCTTCTAGGAGATGGGAGGATCTAGAAGTTGAAGAAAGTGGTGCAATTTTGTTTGTGAAGGAGGGCTTCCACTTACCCACTGACGTGAATCAACCACCCCAAATTTACTAAGTCAAAGAAGAAGCACTTTATCATGCTCATAGTTTGCATGGACCAGAAATTGAGAGAGAACTGTACTGCTGTGTTTGCTCCATGGAAATCATCGGAACCCCCTGAACTTTTAAAAACTTTTAAATATAGAGCATCCCATCTCTATGTGTGAACCTTCATAATATTTGATTACAGTCCTATGGATATGGGGACCCATTGGAGGGATGTGACTCTACAATCCAGACTCCCCTATCAGTAACAAGGCAGTGTCGCCAGTAGTTAGGTGTTCAATGAAATTTCCTGAAATTTCCCCAAGAGAAATTGGTCTCTTTTGTCAAGTACTTTTTCTGAATGCCTTATCATTTTGCTGCCATTGTTAATGATGTTTTAAAAGTAAGTTTTTAAAGTTTATTAATAGCACAAAGAAATTATTTATTTTTATGTATTTAACCAATTTGCTAAAATCTCTTGATCTAAAACATTTTCTGTAAAATTGTTTGGGGGAAGGTGAGAATTGGGGAGTAAAGGAGGGAGGTGGACAGAATGGACTATGGTGGAGGACTCTGGGTGCCTTGGTGGCGGGTGTGGTGTGATCACATATTTCTGAAGAGGTTCAACCTACACTCCTAAATCATATGCAGTGTGGTAAACCAATGTTACCCCAAAAAAGCAAAAAAAAAGCAAAAAAGAAAAAGAAAATTTTGATAATTAAAGATTCTGTAATTGTGTGATTCTGTCCTTCTCAACACTGACATGCAGACCCTCTCTATCCCTATCTTCAGGGCTGCCCCTGGGCTGGGAGTGTCTGAGCAGCCCAGATCCTAGCACTCCTGGGGAGCACCTTTTCCTCAGGCCTCTTACCCTGGATCCTTTGTCACCCTGGCTCTAGGGCCAGGAGGACAAGGCAGTGGGCTCCTGCCCTCCCTGTGCTGCGCCGCCTTCTGCAGGGCAGCAGGGCAATTGTAGCTCCAATTAGTTGTGGACAGAACTTAACTCAGCAATTGCTTCCTTCCATTTTGTTTGCTCTTGGCAATCTGTTTGTGATTTAGTTTGTTTTTGCTCACCTATCTGCTGCCCACTGAACACACTGGAATTATGCCACCTCTGTGAGAACCAGAGGCTGGTGACTGTGAGCCAGCCAGCGATGTCTCTGAACCTGGCCTGTCCCTGAGGGTGGCCTTCGTTTAGGACCAAGGCTGTGGCGGAGAGAGTATGCACATACTTTGTGGCCTCCTTTGAGCACTAAGGTCAGGATGGTCTCCATTACCCCCTGAGTCAGTTTTTTAATGTTTGTTTAAGTCCTCTCCACCCTGCCCCTGGCACCCAGATGTATGACTCTGTTCTTCTGCTGTGCGGGATTGAGGTGGGAGGGCGTCACAATCCCTCCCTACGGGAGATAACACCTCCATCATTGAAATGCTGTCTTCTTGGCAACAAGAGGCATTCACCAGGGTGAGTCTTCCTTGGCTCCTAGGAAGAGAGCGCTCTGTCTGCTTCCTTGTCTACCATTCCAGGGTGCAGACACATGATGTGTTGCCCCGCACCTGTCAGTTTTGCCTCCTCAGCTAAGGCTTGTTGGGAGGATTCAAGGACAACTGAGTAAGCAGCACCCTGTAGTGTTTGGGAGGGGCCCCCATGGGAAACACAAGCGACCTCTACCATAGTTTGCAAAGATGATCCTTCCCCAAAAGGCTGCCCTTTGGAGAAGCCTGGTCTTGGGGCAGTGCAATGTAAAGGTGGACATCGGGGAGAAGCATCAGCAGAGGTGGATTGGCCCGGTGTTGGAAGATGCAGCCTCCCTCACCACACTGCATCGGCACCGAGGACAGCCTCTGAGTGGGGTCTGTTTCCTAGGTCTCCCCGTTATAGATCACAGTGGCCCTGCTGTGCAAATTCTATGGGTCCTGTTTGGGCCTCCACACCGAGGTAAGCCATAGGCAGCCAGCTGATCCTTGGGTCCTGGTGTGCTGGGGCTGACCTCCCTCACATCTCATGCCAGGACAGACTCTCTTCACCCTCCTCAGCCCTGAAAGTCCCCTAAAGACAAACCCAGTCAGTCCACAACCTGCCAGGAAACAGGGCAAACCGAAGGAAATGAAAGCCAACAGGATCAGAGTGCGGGAGGGTGACCAGGACTGGAACCCTGAGGTTCCTTTTCCAAATGCTCACTTAACCCAGGGAAGGACCGGCCAATGATCAATCTTTAGGAACTGACAAAAACAAAAATAAAGCCCTGTTCATGTCACTGTGGGTCATGCAGTTGTTGAAACAGGCTCCTGCTATTTGATAATGTGATGGAGGTTCTGGATCAGACTGTTGGGAGCCTGGAGAGGGTGTTGTCGGAGACATGTGTGAGTCCAAGACCCTCCCAGATAGATCAATCCCTGCCCCTCTGTCTCCCTGCTTTCTGAGGATTTTAAAATGAGTGTGCAATTTCATGCATGTGTGGGTCATGTGTGTGTATATCTTTGTGAATGTTTGCTCAAGATTTTTGTCCATTTTTAACAGAATTTACTATTGAGTTGTAGAAAATCTTTTCCAGTCGTGTTCAGACTCACTTGACAAAATCTTGTGTGAGTTTTAGGTGTAGGTCTGCTGATTTGATGTACTTAAGTAATGCAAAATGCTTATCACCATGGGGCTAGCTAACCTCCATCCCAACACATAATTACCTATTTTTTTTTTTTTGTGGTGAGACAATTTAAGATTTATTCTTTCAGCGATTTTCCTGTTCATAACAGTAGCATTAACTATAATCACCTAAGCTGACATTTAGCCTTTCAACCACAAAAGGGCACTCTGAGAGCAGGTTTTATACCAGCTGGTGCAGGCTGCTGCAGGGATGTGATGCTATAGACCTGCAGCCTGTACAAATGTGGTATCATCTCTCTGGCTGCAGATGGAGGCTTTGCAGGTCACATGTGGTCACCTGGAGGGGTGAGGAGGCTGGAACAGTGGCAGCCACCAAGATGCAAAAGAATTCACCCCAGATGGTCTATTTCCTTAGGATACAAACCTGGAAATGGGGCCGAGAGAGGTATAAAACAGACGAGGCAGAGGAGGAGGAACTGAAGGTAAAGAAACACCGGGACAGGCATCCCTAGGTCAACAGACCCTGACCAGATTGGTACAGAGAGGCGTGGGATCTTGCCAGAGTCTGGCATCTGTGGTCAGTCAATGTGTCCCGGTTGGGGGGATGATAATCTACATCCCAGGAGAACAGGGAAGAACTTAAGTGACACCTCACTTTCAGTTAGGTTAACTCGTGATTTGTGGTGAGATAGAGGTAGGGGTGGGGAATACATCTGTGAGGAGTGACAGACAGGTGTGTGTGTATGGGGGGCAAGGGGATAGTCATGGTCCACCCAGTGTCAACCTGGTCACCCCAGCAGTGAGGAAGAGGGAGAAACACCAGGGACAGCAGAAACACTGAGTCTGGAGCAGAAGACCTGGACACAAACTGTGGCCTTGGGGAGGAGCTGATTGGACCAGACAGAGTGAGGGAACATGTCCAGTTAGGACTGAGTGTCACGTACCCCAGGGGGTCAGATCTGGGAGACACCGATGGCAGTCCAATTCCAGAGCACACCACAGCAGTGGTGCAAACCCCGATCTCTAATCTGGGGACCCCAGGAGCGTCGAGGGCCAGCGTAGAGTGAGGAATGGACTGGCAGGAGGACAGAGGTAATGCCAGGACATTGGGACACAGAAAGGGCCAAATTCAGCCAATACCATGAGGGAATGTCTATGGCGCCTTGGAAGTCTCTAGAACCTCTGGTTCATTCTAGGACTTACAGTTATTTTAACTATTTGTGGGCTGAGGCTGGGTGCTGTGGAAATCTATCTCCTTACTACAAGAACAGAGATGCAGGCTAGATGATAGGATGTGACAGATGATATAGGCTGTGACTGCAACTTGTGCTGCCTTTCTTCCTTGCTAAGACAATCCTGATTTTGCCCACATGTTTATCCCTCAGCAAGGTGACTCTCCCCTACTCCGGTTAAACCCAAGAGAGGCCAAGCCGAACCTTGGGGCCCTGTCAGCATGAAACTAACACTGGCAGGCATGGGCCTGGTGTGGCTAGTGCCCGTGTGCCCTGCTGGACCCTGGCCAGAGTTGGGAGCTCCTCTAAAGGACCCAAGCAGGGATGGACTCTGCTGGGCTTGGCAGTGCGGTGCCAGAACTTGAAACAGGGCCGGGTGCCAAGGAGGTGCCAGAGAGTTGAGAGAAGCTGCCTTCTGCCTTTACATAGTTTCAGGACTATTTTTGTTCAGGTGGACACAGTAGGTTTCCTTCCTCTGGGGAGTCTTTGAGGCCCAGAGCATCTTCTCAGAGACAGAGATGATGAAGGATCTGCTGAGCGCCACAGGCCTGGGAGGTTTTCTCACCCCAAAGTCTGTGCTGTTGGTAGTTGTCTCATTCACCGAGCAGCTGTTCTGTCTAGGCAGGGCTTGATTCCCACCCCCGGATCAGCCAGTGACAGGGTGGAGGCTCCCCTCAGCAGATGCCATGAAGGGGGAGCAGGTGGGAATGGGAGAACATCACTTTTAAAACCCCTGCACCTCTGAGACTTACAGGACTTAAAGTGTTTGGGCTTTAGATCTGGAGGCACATAGAAGTATCCACACTTCCAAGAGCAGTCACAGGTTGGCAGGGGCCACATTCACTCAGTGTCCCACGGAAATGCCCACCTGGTGCTCAGCTTTGATCACCCCCAAGCTTTTTAAAATCTCATGGATGTCCACAGACAAATTAATTGGTCCTACACAGTCACTGCTAAGAACCCCAGGACCCTTAGATTCGAATGTTCAGAACTTTATTATTCTGAAGTCCACAACACGACCTCTCAGCTTCCCCATGACAAGGCCCCATTGTCGTCTCTTATGGGCTGAGGCCGGGGGACCCTGTGGCCCTGAAGCCCTTGCCTGCCATCTCTGGTACCTCTCATCAGGTGTGTGGCACTGCATGTGCACAGGATGGTGATGAATTTCATCTCGTCTGTCCCTTGCATCTTCTCACCTGCTGCGTACAGATCTTGGCATTGGGACACCCACAAGCCAGTGAAGGGAGCAGGGAGGAAGAAGGACAGAGCCCAAGTCCCAGAGCTGGGGCTGAAGGGTTAGTTCCCATGCACCCTGCAGGTCAACTTGGCCTCTTCCAGGTGTTGTCTCTGATGGGGAGCTGCTGTCCTGGGGTGGTTAAATTCTTTTTTTATATCCTGAGTCAGGAACTGCTTTCGGGACCTCACTCCTCCATCTCTGTTTTGCTCTGCAACCCCTGAGCATTCTGCCAGCAGAGCTTCAGAGAGCTGAATCCACACATTGGAGGCCCTGGTCCCCAGGTTCGTGGCCCTTTTCTTGCCAAGATGGAGCTTAAGTGAACCCACTCATTCCTGCTTTTGAGTCTTCCCAACATCCTCATTTTCCTCCACAGACACCAGAAGGTCAAGGCCTGCAGAAAGCTGAGCTGATTCTCAGCCTGGCATTGGAGAAAACCCTGTGGGCAAAGGGATTGGGTGAAGCTTCCAGGAGTCTGTCCCCGACCAAATGCAGAGGTGGGGGGCACATGGTTAGCAGGGCTGGAGCGTGAGAGTAGAGCCTCACCTGTGCATCTTGGAGGGCCAGTCCAGGGTCCACAAAGTTCACATTATCCCTGCTGCCCTGGGAATAGAAAAGCAGGCTCTGCATGTAAAATGGTGCTCAGAGCAGTCTGGGAGCTGGGCAGGAAGACAGGCAGGGCTCTGCTAGCTGCAAGCTGGCTATCCTCTACCCACCTCAATCTTCTCATCTGTAAGATGAGAGGAAGGGCTACCTCATAGGGAGCTGGGGGATTCAAGGAGCTTAGGTAAGCATGTACCTGGCATGAAGGACCTACTCAGTGAGGGAGTTCTCCTGAACTTCTGGGGTCCCTTATGTGGCTATGTCAGGAGAGGTGTAGGGGCTCAGCCATGAGGACCCCTAACCACACTGAGGCATCACCTCTGAACCCAGGCACTGGGGCTACCTTATCCCAAGCAGCCCCTTCCCTTTCTCACCTCCAGAATCTCTGACCAAGAACTGATCTCTTGGGTGGAGCTGTTGGGGTTGCCCAGACAAGGAACTCTGAAGAGCTAGGTTGATCCCTTGCATGAAGCACACCAGGATCCACTTCAGGTAGCTGCTTGTGCCTGCCTGAATGTCTTCCTCCAGGCTGGACCCGTATTCTGCAGGGGAATAGGATCATGCACCTTGGACCAGCTTTCATCCTCCTAGTACTGCTTCCCTCACGTTTCTCAATTAAAGTCTTCTAGGAAGGATGAGTCCTTGGCATGGGGAGTGGATGCAGTGCCCAGTTGTCTGAGTTGCAGAAGCTCTGTCACTTCTTGGTTGTTCAGAACTAGTACATGACAGGTACTGTCAATGCACTTGAAGCACAACAGTGGGCCAGGCTAGAGGGCCCAGCCAGGGGCTGCCCAACCAGTTTCTGTGTTCCAGTTGGTGAAGCCAGCACCCGCAGGCAGCTCTCCACCAGGCTTGCCATGTGGCACAGGGCAGGTCTGCTACCTTACACTGCAGACATCAGTGTAGCTGGCCTCGTCTGCCCCTGCCCCTCCCCCACTGCACTGAGGCCTGGCGGGTAGGCTTGTGTCACCCTCTGGGTCATCAGTGCCTGACTAGGAAGGAGCGAGCCTTGTCCACTGCTGACTTGGCCTGTGGTTCAGTGTTACCACACCCTCATGGGGCAGAGATTTAGTGGGTGCACACCCCTCTCCTCAGCAGCTTTGGAGGCTTAGAGAGTGAACTGAGTCATGTCTGATCTCGCCAACAGGCACGAGACTTGGCATGCAGGAGGAGCTTAGCACCCATGTGTGGAAAACCCGAGGGAGGGTCCCTGCCAATGTGGCCCGGTGCATTGCCTGTCCCTTGGCCCCTGCTAGGCCACCAGAACTTGTGGTTATTCCCAAGTGAACCTTGAAGTCAGGCCTCTTACCCTCCTCATATGTCTTCGTTATCTCCCACAGCTGGTTTTTGGTCCTCAAAGCCAGAATTTCGATGATGACACCCTCTTTGGTTCCTAAGCCCTGGGCATAAAAACTTATGTATTCTGCAAAGCATTCCTGTGCCATTCAGCTCCCTCCACACCCTCTTGGTCAAGAGGCCTGAGCCCCAGGAAGAACTGGCACTGCTCAGCTCCACTCTGCTGGGGCCATGGTGGAGGTGGTGACTGGGCAATCCCACTGTGGGCAAGCGGTGTGATGGGAAACCTCCATCCCAGCTCTGCCCTTCACAGCGGGGATCTCCATGGTTCACTCCACCCAGGGATCCCAGAGCTCCCAGTGCAGGCTTTTGGGAAAGGAGTCGGGTCCTCATAACATGTGGCCCTGCCCACCCCACCTGCTCCGTTACCTTCACAGCATCATGTAGCTCCTTGGCTTCGTAGCTATATGGCAGGCACATGAGGGCCGTGATGAATCTCTTGAATTTACCACTCAGCTCCCACCTGAAGGTCTCGGTGAGGTCCTAATACGGGAATCAGGAGGAGTGAGGATCTGTGTGCTGCAACCACCTGAGTTGGTGGGGCCCGGAGACCTTAGCTGGGTTCCCGAGTGGGCTCTGCCATGCACTGGTGCTGGCTGTGGCTTCCTGGGCCAGCCACTTGGCCTTACTAAGCATCATCACCTTCCTGTCAAGTAGGGAGAACACACTCCTTCTTTATACCAGCCTGGTTGCTGAGGGGCTCGTGGGGACATGTGTGGTTCCACATAGCTCTCAGAGCCTCCCTGGGCACATCCAAAGCCTGGGGTACATGTCCACCATTGATCCCCATCAAATCCCTGTCATTTGGCAAATGCACTTTGGTTTCTCCCACAGAATGTTTGGGGTTTATCACTCATCTTCCTCCCTTAAATGTCCAAATGAGTGATGTGCCATGGCAGAGGGTCTGGTATGTGCTCCTTTGCCTGTATTTATTCCTGGGTTTACCTGGCACCCCCAAAGCTTGGCTCTCTCCTGGGGCTGGAGAAGGAGAGTGGGGAGATCAAGGGTCCAGGCTGCATGGTGGGCAAATGAAGCCCACACAAGGGTCAGTTTTCTGGGCCCTCAGTCCTGACTTTCTCCACCACCACGCAAAGGATGGTTCCTCAGGTGGGAGGGCACAGGTAGCTCCAATAGGAGGACTGTGAGCCCAGGCCAGACAGGAAGCCCCACCTGCATCTCCAGGAGTGGGAAAGTGAAGGCACTTCTGGTCTGAGAACAGGATGATATCCCAGGGCAGGGAAGAGCTCCTGGATGGGGCGGTGCAGTGAAGGTGAAGGAGCACAGTGAGAAAATGGGCAGAGAGGCTTGTAGGTAATAGAGACGCAGAGGGTGTCTGTGGGCAGGCATAATAAGTTTTCCACTAAAACACAAGAGAACTAGTTTATTTGGAGCAGAAGGAGCTACGGGGGTTTTGGTGCTGAAGGTAATCGGGAATCAGCAGCAATGGTTTATTGGGGTTCAGGGCACCACACATTGATTTCTGGTTGTCTTTGGAAGATCCTGTCTGTGCTTAGTTTTCCCTCCTGCAACCTTCTTGGGTCCTTTTTGTGGAAGTTCCCGAGACTGGGGAGATGTCCCTGGGGCGGTGGGAGCTTGGGAGAAGAAGGGCACTGCAGGTATGAGGGAAAGTGGGAATGGCTCAGCCTCCCACAGGAGGAGGCTTTGTGGGTTGGGCAGGACTATGGGGGCCCTGCATCCTGAGCAGGGCTGTGACTGGGGCCAGGCACTGGGAGGTGTCAGCTGTGCAGGGAATCTGCTTGACAAGTGAGGAAGGTCAGGACACCGAGACCCCACCGGCCTGCATGTGAGCAGTTGCTGGTTTCTTTCTGGCTCTCCCAGACTACCATGTCTCCTCTACTGAGAGGGCCTCAGTTAATAAAGTGGCACCAGTGAGACCACAGCTTGCAGGAAGAAGCCTCAAAAAGTCTCCCATCCCTCTCCCTGCCCTGGGGTGTGGACCCTGGATTAGGCCGGGGCTATCCTGGCCAAGATCACTTGAGGGCAAGCTATAGTCCAGATCATCCCTGCTTCCTTCAGCACCTTGGGCAGCAAACATCCCACCCAATGCTACTAGGATAATGAGCAAGTGAGGATTGCAGGGAGCTGAAAAGGCTGCCTTGAGAGCATGAACATGAGGTTGAGAAGGTGGGCGAGATATGCGCTCCCATGTCCTCTTGCTGCCCTGTATGCATTGTATGTTGTTGGCTCCTTCCACAAACTGTGACAAGGCCAAGGATTAGGAGCCCTTGCTGTTGGGTGGGTTGTCCTGGGGATTTTGAGGTTCCCCAGTTAAAGTAGTCCCTGCGCTAGGGAAGAGTGTCAGCCAGGTGCCCGAGATGGCAGAGAAGGAGGAGGGGATTGTGATTTGGGAGAAGGGCAGGGGAGTGGCAGGCGTCCTCCCTGGCTCCCTGAGGGCTGCAGACCATATACTGGGCAGGGTGGGCACTGGCAGAGGGAGGGGAGGGTCCGGTCTTACAGCAGAGAGCTGGGCGCCCCATCTGTGGGTCTGATGCTCATAACACGAGCTTGTGTGGGAGGCTGTGAGCTGGAAAAACGCCTGGTTTCCTCCACCCATTTTAAGGAGTGATGGATTAACTGTAGGGTTCCAGCTTTCTAGAAAGTAGGAAGATCAAGTACACACAATATCCCAAAAGGTGATTTTGGGATCCCCAACTCTCCGAGTACTCTGTCATTTACCCAGGTTTAAACAGAACATCTCCAGAGTCCGGAAAGGGGGCTATAAATTCCATGAGACAGCGTGATGGCGAAGGTGGTACGTGATGGCTGTGCTGTCAAGTGAAGGGTGAAACAGAAAGCTCATCATATGTTTGTTCTGTTAACACTTATGTTTTAAGATGGAATTTTAATTTGGGCCAGTAAATAAAAAAGTTCTCAGCTCCATCTCCTGGAACAATGCACTACTCTGTGACATAAACCAAACCAAACTTTGGCCAGGACCTCACAGTGCATGAAGAGGGTCAGGAGGAAAGTAGGGGGTTGCTGCTGGGTTCTCGCTATGCACCTGCCTTTGCTCATGAAGGGAGTCTCTGAAAGGGGTCAAATTGAAAGTGCTGAGCTCTCCCTTCCTCACATAATTCTAGCACCTTCTATGTGGCCTCCATTTTAAGCTGGCTTATTTCTCTGAAGTCCCTTGCGCCTTGGTGTTTAAACAGCTGGGGAGATGAGCTGGCAGGAAGGGAACAGCCCATGAGGGCCAGATCCTCTCCCTCCCTCTCCTGTGTCGGCCAAGGGAGAGGCCGCCTGTCACTTGTCAGAGGGGTTGGGGTGGGGTCGAAAAGGAGCAGAAACTCCAGGTATACATGTTTTCAAGGCTAAAAGTCATGTGACTTAGTGTATCCCTGCAAATCCATCCACATGACTTACACAAACCATGGCAGAAATTCTTTTTTTTTTTTTTTAAAGATTTATTTATTTATTTACACAAGCACTGGGTACAGTCAAAAGCGTGGGAGGGTGAGAGAATTCACCAGAGCCAGAGTGGAGAGCAGAAAAGCAGACCGACGAAGTGCACTGTTGAGGGGAGCAGCGGATGGGGGGTGAGGTCTGTGCACCATTTGGGACCCTCGCCCAGCAGCCAGGGATCGAACCGTGCTGCAGAGGCTATGGGCAGCACAGCGCTCAACCCAGCGCTCAACCGCTGCGCCACCGGGGAGGCCCAGAAATTCTTTGATTCAAACATGGGCAAAGTTATTTACCACTAACCATCCACTCGCTCAATACAGAATAAAAACCCAAACCTGACATATTTCTACCTTTACCTGTCTGAGAGAAATTCAACTGAAACATAAATATAGCTATAGCATTTCAAGGATATTGGGGTGAGGGCAGACAGCAGTTTAGATCACTATCCGTGTGCCTCTGGGACAGCTCACTGTGGTTCACTTGGGGTAGCCGCCGTCCAGGGCTCATGGTTTCCTCATGGGGTTCCTTGGGTGGTGTGGCTGCAGGTAAGGCAGTGCCCGGATGCCCTGTGCTGGGCAGAGCACCAAGACACTTGGCTAAATCACTGTCAGGATACATGGTGGCAAATAGGGGAGATTCTCTTTCTCTTAGAGAAATGGAGAGAATCCTCAAAAATCCTACTGGGCTTAAGGGCAGTTTGGCATATTTTTTTTTTTAAGATTTATCTTTTTTCTTTATACAAGAGCTGGGGTACAGGCCAGAGTCGTGGGAGGGTTCACCAGAGACAGAGCAGGGAACAGAACAGGCAGATGGACCGAATGCATTGCTGAGGGGAGCTGCGGTCCAGCAAGGAGAGGTCTGCCTCGCCATGTGGGATTCGCCCTGGCCAGCTGGGAATCGAACTGGCGCTGCAGAGGCTGCAGACAGCTTCACAGCATGACATTCAACCTGCTGTGCCACTGGAGAGACCCAGTTTGGGGTATTTTAAAGACAAGTTGCACTTTTAGTGGGTGAACTTGAGAGGGTCTTGTCTCTTTCTATGACATATCCGGAAAGTGGTAATCAGAAAATGAAAAGAAAATGGGAGTGAGGGAGGTGAGACAGTCAGGTACTTCTCTCCATAAAGTCAGGTACTTCTCTCCTGCCTTTGGGAGGGGACAGGACTGTATTGTCTTTCAAAGACATCCTGGCTTTTTGCAAAGAGCAGAATTTAGCTAAAACCCAATGTGTCCCAGCCCTTGGTGACGGATGAAGACCAGGCTGTGGGGGGACTCATCCGTGTGCACAGCCAAGGACAGAAGGGTGCTCTGTCCTGGCAGGAACAGCGTGGCCACTTCCCGCACAGTGGACAGGGTTCACCAGGGATCCACTTCTCCTGCGGATCAACTCCTGTCACTGTAAACCAAGACTCAACTCGCGTGTCTAGTGCAGTACACAAAGACCTTACTCTACGCTTTGGAGACGTAACACTAGGCTGCGGGGCCGGGGGTGACAGAGGGCCCGCACCGCATGTTCCCACAGCGGCAGGGATCATTGGGAACATCCCGGAGGGCCGATGGAACAGGCGAATTGTGGGGGCTGGGAGCATGAGAGTTGGGGAGGTGGGCACGGGGCATATGGGCAACGAGACCAGCTGCAGTTGAAGGGAAAGCACGCCGGGCCGGGCATCTTCCCCCGTGGGGACCTGAATAAGGAGCAGGTCTGTGGGAAGAGAAGAGAGAGGTCAGTGAGAAGCCACTGCAATTGGGAACAGAAACTTATGGTTTCCTTGGCCCTGGGGCTGGACCCTCAGGCTGGACCTCTGAGGATGCCCTTCCTCTGCCTGGGTGTCCTCCTGCCTGGGCTCCTGTCTGAGACTGTTCAGGAGTCGGGGTGAGCCCAGCCTTCCCAGCCCAGGCTCGGACGTTGAACGCCTTTTGCTCGGATGTTGACTGTATCTGCTTCCCCTGCCTGGGAGCCTGGAGAACAAGGACATGTTCTGACTAAATGAAGGCCCCAGAGTTCCCCAGGCTTCCAGGTGTGTGCTGAGGGTGTGTCTCCATCAGCCAAGAGGGGCTCCACATGGGGGGCAGCAGCTGACCCATGGCCCTGGTGCTGGGTGGGGATGGAGGCACGAAGCCTCCCCAACTGACTCTGGGCTTTTTATTTAAATTTAGAAGTGCTGGGTAATGTTCTAGATTTGTCTCCTGCCATCCTTTAGTTGAAAATGAAGGAAAACTCATGGTCCCTGTCTAGAATCAGCTGGGAGGCTCCTGGGCACCACGTTCCTGTCTTAGACTTTCTTTGTGACAGATGCCTGCACCCACAGTCCCAGAGGGCAGCCGTCAAGTGCAAAAAGCAAACGGCCTTGTCCTTGCGGCACATCCCCGTGCCCTGCTTAACTTGCGTCTGGGCTGACACCACATCCTTGGGCACCGGTTGCGCTTTTGAAAAAAGTTGCCCATGATCTGCATGCCCAATGTATCCAGTTTGTCCTGCAAAGCAGAGGAGCCTGTAAGGAAGCTCTGAGCTGGCTGCTGCTCCAGCCCCTCAGCTAAGTGTCCCCTTCGGTTCCCAAAGTCACCGGAGCTTTGTCTCCACAAACTCCCTGGGATAGGATTATGGCCTCTACTTGTGGCAAGAGGCATGTTTTGGGGGTGAGGGTGTGAGTCAGGGATTGTTTAGGGATCAGAACAAATTAGTGCTTTCTGAGGACAAGGCAGGAGCTACTAGCAGAGTTAAAGTACAAGGCTGGAGGAGATATGTGGTGTCTTGGAGGGGAACATGAGTTGCCTGCGGGGTACCTGGGAAGGAGCTAGAAGGAAGGGAGGAGGAGGCCTGCACTCATGAGGCCGACCAGGGAAGGCAGAGAAGAAGCTCCATGTCCTGTCAGTGTGCAGGGTCCTGCTGACGGAGGGTGGAGAGAAGAGGCGGCTCAGGACAGTTGCCCATGATCTGCATGCCCAATGTATCCAGTTTGTCCTGCAAAGCAGAGGAGCCTGTAAGGAAGCTCCTCTGAGACCGAGAGTGACCTGGATCCCGGGTGGGGGACCCTAGGGGAGCTCTGGACCCTGCGCTCCAGCTCTGTCCTGGTGCTTTCAGAGGGGGAGCCATGTCCTGTGAACAGGAAGGAGCCCTTGTCAGGGCTTCCTCCTCTCTGGAAGGTGTGTTGGGCACCGCTGTGTTGCACAGAGAGGAAGGCAGTGCTGGCTGTCCTGGTGCCATAGAAGCTCCTGGAGGAAGCCATGACCCAACCAGGATGGAGCAGGACCAGGAGGAGGGGTAAAGCCAGGCAGAAATTGTGGGCTCTTTCTTCCTCCACACCAGCCATCTGGACTCTATTCTGTGCTGGGCCCCAGTGTGGGATGTGTCTCAGCAGGGCAGGCCCAGCTCTTCCTGGGGAAGAACATTCCCTTCAGGACCCTCCTCCATGGGACCCTGGTCACCCCGGCTGAGGGCAGGAGGACAAGGCAGCAGCTCCTTCCCTCCCTCTATTGAGCCAGCTTCTGGGGTGGCAGGTGCACCAGCATTTCCACTTAATGGGAACTTGACTCAGAAATTCCTTCTTTTATTTTCTGACCTTCATGAACCTTGTGATTTTGTTGTAACTCACACCTACTGCCCAGGGAGCCCAAGACATTGTTCATGCTGATGAGAATCACTGTGTAGTCACCGATTCCATAAACGTGGGTCCAGGGAGTGGAGATCCTGGTACTGGAGTAAAGTGAGCAAATCTCATTCCCTATACACTCATCTTGATCCAAGCCGCACTTTCTGGGCCTAACCTCTTTGTTACTCTCCGTCTGAGCCCCAACCTGGGCCACAGCACCCTTCCCAAGGGTGGGGAGGGTGTTTTATGTTGCTGTCTGCACCACTAGGGACCACCACCATGGGGCATGTTGGTACACATGGTTGCTAGGAAGAGAAAGCTCTTGTGTGGCACTTCTGGGGTGCAGACACACAACGTGTCGCCCCAGCACCTGTCAACTTCCGGCCCCTCAGCTAAGCCTTTTGGGAGGATTCAAAGATAACTGAGTAAGAGCACCCTGTACAGTAAGGGAGGCCCTCTGTGGGAAGCACAAGCAACCTCTACATAATTTGCAAGGATGATCCTTCCCCAAAAGATTAGCAAATTCTCTCCCACCCCCGTGTTCCTTAGGGCTGCCTTTTGAAGAAGCCTGGTCTTGGGGCAGTGCAATATAAAGGTGGACATCAGGGAGGAGCATCAGCAGAGGCGGATTTGCCTGGTGTTGGCAGATGCAGCCTTCCTGACCACACTGCAGCAGCACCAAGGGCAGCCTCTGAGTGGGGCCTGCTTCCTAGGTCTCCCCATTACAGGTCACAGTGGCCCTGTTGTGCAAATTTATGGGTTCTAATTAGGGTCCCACCCTGGGTGAGCCACAGCCAGCTCAGCTGACCCTTAGCCCTGGTTTACCTGTGCTGGCCTCCCTCACAGCCAATGCCAGGTAAAGCTCCCTCCACTCTCCTCAGCCCTGAAGCCCCCAAAAGACAAACCCAGTCAATCTACAACCTGCCAGGAGACAGGGCAAACCCAAGGAAATGAAACCCAACAGGATCAGAGTGCGGGAGGGTGACCAGGACTGGAACCCTGAGGTTCCTTTTCCAAATGCTCACTTAAGCCAGGGAAGGAGCAGCCAATGAACAATCTTTGGGAACTGACAAAAACAAAAATAAGGCCTGTTCACGTCAACGTCACTGTGGGTCATGGCTCTTGCTGAAACAGGCCACTGCTGTTTGGTAATGTGACGGAGGTTCTGACAGTTGGCAGCATGGAGAGGGTATTGTCTGATGACATTTTGTGAGTCCTAGGTCCTCCCAGGTGTCCTCCTCTGCCCCTCTGTCACCCTCTTTTCTGCCAGCTCTCTTTGTCCAGGTCGGTGGAGATGGCGGCGTGGGGAGTAGAAATATCCCACAGCTCTGGACGCCTCTTTGTGAAGTTCTGTGTGGGCCAAAGAAACAAAAACACAACTTGGGCCTCCCCGGTGGTGTAGCGGGTTGAGCGCCGTGCTGTGAAGCTCTCCGCAGCCTCTGCAGTGTGGGTTTGATCCCGGCCGGCAGGTGAGAATTCCACATGGCGCAGCAGACCTCTCCTGTCGTGCCCGCTGCTCCCCTCAGCAGCATATTTCTTTGATCCGCCTGTTCTGCTCCCTGCTTTGTCTCTGGTGTATCCTCTCACACTCCCACCCTTCTGGTCTGTATCCCAGCTCTTGTATAAAAATAAATAAATCTTAAAAAAACAAAAAACAAACACAACTCACCACCAGCTCCTTGTTCTAGAAAGTGAAAGAGACATACACAGGATGAAAGGGCTGTGCAGGGCTCTGGCTGGTCCACACAGGCAGGAGGGGACTCTGCTTGGCAGGAGTGAGTGAGAACATGGTTTGGGTGTCACTGTGGGTGCCCACCCCAGTGGGTCAGCGGCCAGCAGGCTGCATGTCCCTGAGACATGACTCCTCATTTATCTGAGGGGATGTGGTACCTTCCAGGCTCCTCTCGCTCCTGGCTGCTGCTGTGCCTTCCCCTCTGCTTCTCCCTCTCTCTCCATCCAGCAGTGTCCTTGTCACCATGCTCTGCCCCCCCAACCCCCCCACCCCCGCTTCTGGGCCGGGCTGTTCTCTGTATTGCTCTGCTTTATCAGGACACATGGTCCCCAGAATATGGCATTGTGTGGTCCACTTCATGCCCACCCAGGCACCAACACCTGCCTAGATCCCAGTAGCTGCTGTGGACAGGCTGGCAGCTGCTTCTTTGCTGTCCCTGTGTGCCCAGTATGGGTAGCACCCCTGGCGCTCAGAAAGAAGATGGAGGGAGGTGGAAGCAGCACTGGGGATGTGCAGACACCACGCAGGTCTCTAAAGCTCAGCTGCACAGAGGTTGGGTATCCTGCTTTTCTGTGGCCCCCTGCACGGCCCCTGCTTGTTCCCTCAAGAGCAGCTTCCTCCTCCCAGCCTCTTGTCTACCTGAGTGCTCAGAGCCTGGGGGCCATGAGGCAGCCCTGCCCAGGATTTTGGGCCTTTCTTCCCAGGGACCAGGGACCTTTCTTCCCAGGGACCTTCCTGCTTATATACTCTCTGCACTGGGCCCGTTGGCCTGACAACATGGGTGGGGCTACGCCAACCAACTGCCAAAACAGTTACACAAGAACTTTCAGTTGGTCCCACCAGCTAGACTCACTGGGCACATGGCTTGACCGGAGTCTGTTAAACTACCGCAATGAAAG
>NW_023605194.1:36195410-36216002 GCF_014898055.3 Talpa occidentalis
CCATATGAAAGGGTTTTGCCTGTGTGTTTCTAGAGTGTATAATTATCTCAGCAGCTCGATACAACCTTGTCGATTATAAATAAATCATCACCTCGCCTCCTCATCACCATCAAAATGTCTTTCACGCTCCAATTAAATTAACCAACTTACTTCATTCTCTAATAAACTTTTCTAAAAGTTACCCTCCCCCCACCAGTCTGTAGAGAAGGACCCTGTTTAGATATCAGTTGTGTGACCCTCCATGGGATCATCCTATCTGACTTAGGGTACTACTTGTGGTCTGGGTAACCGCAGGTGGTGCAGCCAGTCTTATTCTCCTGTTTGGGGGGCCCAGACTGAATGGGGGCCCAGGAAAGGAGAAGATGAAACTCTGGTAACCTCTCCCTTCCAGTTGGTGGGTGGAAGGAAGAGGAGGGTCTTGCAGAACATTGCTATAAAGCCCTTTGCTCTCTTGGGATGCCAACTCATGTCTAGAGCAATGAGCAAATTACAAGATCTGTGCTTTTATTCTCACTGCTATTAGCAGAGATTTTGTAGTGAAGGATATGTCGAGTTTAGTCAGAGCCAGGGGTATTCCTCAGGAAAATATTTAATAGGTTTGGTTTCCCGTGGTAAAAGGACTAGTGAATTTCAAACACATTTTGTGAATATCTTTGTGTTCTATTGCTTATCATCTATCTATTTCCCCCAGGGAGAAGAAAACAAGGCACCTATGTCTCTGCAAATATAGGTTTCTTGACTTGGTGGTGACTGGCTGCCTGGAGGGCAGTCACAGGGCAGCCTAACACAGAGGCATCCCGGAAGCAGATGAGAGGAGAATCCTCTTAATTTCATCCTGACCAGAACATAGGCTGGAGGACATTATGCAGATGAAGGAAGGAACACCTCAGTCCTGAAGGTGATTTGTCCACCAATGAGACCATGCAAATCACCAAAGAGGTCTCCGTGATGCCACATAACTGGACCCCGTCCTTATAGGTGGGTGCAGTCACTAAATTTGTTGGCCCACTTGTGCAGAGACTGCCTTCACCTGGACAGAGGCACTCTGTATTTGTGCCCCCTCTTCTGGATATTATTCTTGTACCCCAGACTTGAGCTTCAGAAGTGAGCTTCTGTTCTCTGAACCCTAATTTTGCTTTTCCATATAGCTCTGCTGTTCAGGATCTGTTCACTTTCTGTCTGGAATTAGTTATACCTTCTTACCTCCTCACCTGAACTACACCCACTTATAAGGATGGATTTCAGGTATGTGACATCATTGGTGGACAGATCACCTTCAGGGTTGAGGAGTTCCTTCCTTCATCTGTGTATTGTCCTCTAGCCCATGTACTGGTCAGGATGAAATTAAGAAGATTCTCCTCTCGTCTACTTCTGGGGTGCTTCTGTGACAGGCTGACCTGTGACTCAGGGGCCCAGGAATGATGGGGAGTGACTTCACCTGAGATTTGAGGCTAGATTCTGCTGGTTAGCTGGTCTGATAATGGATCGCAGGTGGCCCCTTCCTTCCTTGGACTCAGGACAGTGTGCCCCTTTGGGTGGGACTGAGTTGGGAAACCCCAGACATCTATAAGGATTTTTATTAGAAACAATATATGCTCTTTCTAATAGGTTGCTTAAAGTTTAAGAAGTTTTTTTAATGGTAAAATTAAATTTTTAATGGTTAAATTATGTGCTTATGGTAAAAAAACTTAGAAAATACAAAAAAATTATAAAGAAAATCATCGTCATCTGTAATTCTACGAATGAGCACATATTATTATAAGGGAACGTTATTCTGACATGAGTGGGTATATGTGAAACCTTAAAGCATTAATTTAAAAAAAAAAGGTTACACATATGCTAAACTTTCAAATAATTCTTAAAGGTATAACATGAAAAATGAGTTTTTTCTACCCACCCTTATCCCTGAAACCTCTCTCCAAAGGAATCTACTCTAAAGATTCTTTTATATCTGCCCTGATGAGGGGACATTTGCATATACCAGCTTTTATTTATTTATTTATTTATTTATTTATCTTTCTATTTATTTATTTATTTATAAAGATTTGTTTATTATACAAGAACTGGGGTACAGTCAGAGGTATGGGAGGGTGAGAGGATTCACCAGAGATAGAGCGGGGAGCAGAACAGGCAGATGGACCGAAGACACTGCTGAGGGGAGCAGTGGGCGAGGCAGGAGAGGTCTGCCACGCCATGTGGGTATCTGCCTGGCCGGCCAGGAATCGAACCCGCACTGTAGAGGCTGCAGACAGCTTCACAGTGCTGCTCTCCATCCCCTGTACCACCTGGGAGGCCCAGCTTTTAAATGTGTGAGTAGCTAGACTTATTTGTTGCTTTTTAAACCTACAAATATATAATAGGCATTTCCTTTTGTTGCTACTGATGTTTCAAAAATATTTGTATGCACCCTCCCAGGTCATCATAAGGATGTTCAATCTTTGTTCTCTGTGGTTTGACATTTAGTTTCTTTCCATTTGTTATTAAAAGTAACACTTTATAATTAGAATAACTTGTACAAATAATTTTGTCCCCCTCTGCTTGTTTTTTCAGGACAGATTTTCAAAGAGTGTAATTATTGTTGCAAAAGACACTGACTGTTGGTAGATATTGTCAAACTATGATACTTCTTTTTTAAAAAAAATTTATTTATATATATTTTACATCACTGTTCATTTTTGATACTTCTTTTTTTCTATAGAAATAGGCCTATTTCTCTTGCCTGTAAATTCTTTTTGACATTTTGAAGATTAAAAAAGTACTACAATGAGAGCCGATCTTTATAAAAAATTCAAACAATACAGAAGTACGTGGGCTGAGAGTAAAAGACTTCCCTCTGTCACTTCTCTTCTCTCCTTTGAAATAAGCTCTATTTGAACCAAATCAACATTCAGACAGACCTAATTTCAAGTTTGGGTGTTGTGCTGATTAGTTGTTTTATGGTGGATGAGTTATGTAGTCGCTGGGCCTTGGGCTCCTCATCTGGAAAACAGATGTGCAAACAATCACCTTCTAGGCTGCTGTTAGGATGGTGTGGGTGTGTGGTTAGGGCTTGGTCAGTGGCAGGCACGGTGGCAATTATCCTCATTGTCGAATCACAGACTACTGTTCTCTGTGTGTTGTGTAATCCACACACTAGACCGAAGTTGTTCTAGGAAACAATCCTCTCATGCTGATGAATGCTGGGCCTTCTCTGCAAGATTGCTTTCAGGCTCAGCTGACAGAATCATAATGTGGTGAGTTTCCCAAGTAGGAATGGGGTTTCCAGGGACTAGAGGAGCTGCAGCTGTTTCGACTTGTATCCCAGTGTGGTTATGCAGGCCCTTGGTGTAGCAGTGTATAATCACCCCTTTATTAGGATAGACACACCCTGAAGTACTACTTTGGAGATTTTGACATTAAGGAAGAAAGAAAAATCAGGAGAGAAGTCCCATCTTGGATGGGCATTTACTGAGTGTCCCCTTGGAACATCAGCCTGCTAGAATTGTAGGTCTGACACCATAAACCCGGCTATTTATATTGCACTAAACTCTGCAAATATCTTTAGTAACACTAAGCCCTGGGTTGTTTTAACAGCATCTCTAATTATAACCTTTTTAACGTTTACTGCGCTGTCATGCCACCCTGATTAAAGTGCCATGGTTAGCAAGGCTGTTTGCACCTAGTGGCAGCCGTGCTGACGAGAAGGTGCCACTAAAGCTGACCTTCCAGGAAAAATCCCAAGGAGCCACTGTCCAGCATCCTGGGATCAGACACATCCCTGAGGAAGCGTTTCTCAGGTGGTCTTCAAGCCCAGTGGGCGACAGGAAAGAGCAAGCGAAGGCACTACCCCTCCCCATAACCACGTTCCTGTTCTCTGGCCTCAGGGTCATTTAGCCTACATGATCAGCAACTACACTGAATGCGCCTCAAGGTGGGGCAGGCTCTGAGAGAGCTCGGTTAACAGGTAGAAAATTATTACATCTATTTGTCCAACATTTGTGGGGACTCTTCTGTGGGAAACCCCGTATTATAATAACAGTGTCTAACTGTTATCAAGAACAAAGGGGATGGGCACTGATGCAGATTGGGTTCTTCCCTGCAAACAGACACTGCATCTGGACCCCAAGATGCCTGTTAAAGAATTAGCATCTGTGAAAGGGGGGCATAGGTAGGAATGGACCAGACACCAGAAGATGGCTGTTGCAGACCCCATAAAGCCTCCACCAGGGAGCTCGGCCTGACAATCATGTGACAGGTTTAATGTCCTTGTTGAGGAAGGTCTGGATCTCTTTACACCCCCTCCTCTGGGCAGTAACCAGATGCCGACTCTCCAAGAAAGGGGGTAACCTTGGGTGAATCCATTCTCTGTAGCTCAGGCTGACCCTGATTGCTGACAGCTGGAGGCTTTGTGCTGACCCCACTCTCAGAAGCTGCATAACAATTCTTTCCTGAAGGGGAATCTGGCCAGGGCCAGGCACAGCTTAGTGAAGGCGCTTGAGTTCTTCCTGATCCAAAGGCCACCTTGGCGTTTGGTAGACACAGAGAACAGGGCGAGCAAAGGTGGGTAGGAAAATACTGACTGTGGAAATGAGAGCAGTGTGAAGAGCACCACACTTCCATGCCCAGGTAGAGACCCTGTCTCCTTGAGAAACAGCCCAAGGGACACTCCTTATGTGTAACTCTCCCAGTTGTTTGCTTTCTAACTGTTCTCTTAAGTTGTCTTTTCCCTCCACCTTTATGGAAACCCCACCAATCTGCTGCTGTCTTCCCAGTCACCTGCAGTGGCCTTCGCTCCTTGTCCTCCAGCCATTTCGCCTGGGGCAGCTGGGGAGATTTTTCTGCTTCTTTGCACAGAGTTTGAGATTTCAAGTCTTGTCCTTGGTGAAGATAGAGGTCATTTCTCGGGCGGCTGGCTGACCGGGACCTGGGAAGTCTTGATCCTGTTTTGATCGAGCACAGGCTGTTCTGAGGTGGATGCAGGGGGTCTGGATAGAACACCCTAACTCCTGTATTTGGAGGAGATACCCTTGCCCTCTGACTGGCCTCTGGGAGAAGTCAGAGAGCAGATATTTGTGGGGCGCTGCAGCCCCTCAGATGGAGAAAGCTGTTTTCAGACCTGGTGGTTTGTCTGTTTTGAGCTGAGTGTTCATCGGCACTGACTACACCGTTTACTAGTGGCCTGGAGGCTTCTCCTTAGTCAGATGCTGAAGAGAAGAACAGGGAACCAGAGGTGCCATCCCCAGGAGACAGGTTACCGGGTGCTTCCTTCCCGCTCCTGTCTTCCTGCTCAGCATCTTTCCCTTTTGTAAGGCCCTTCCCTCTCCCTGCCTCAGGCCTTCTGCCCTTGGCCAGTCACACACCTTGAGTCCCTGTTGCATGAAGCTGGATTTCCTCTCCAGTGTCCTTAAAGGACCTGGCTTGGGTGTCATCGTGGTATTTTGGGATTTGACGAAGGAAGAGAGATAGAGTAGCCCCGTGGCAAGTTTGTGGCCAGCTTCCTTCGGCCTTGACTGATGACTGTGGTGACATCTGTGGACAGTAAGTGGGTCCCTGGTGCAGCCCCGTGTGATTGGGTGTCTTGAGTTATTCCGTATCAGCAGTCAAGAAGCCAGACCGCTGGCTGTTAGTTGTGCTAGCCTGTACCTAGTGTAGAGTTAGGGTTTCAGGACCTCCTCCCCCAGCCTCCCTCCCACTCCATGCTTACTTCTATTAGAAAGCAATACACAGCTACAATGACAGGTACTCCATAGGTACAGTAATAGAAGTATTCAAAGGTAGAGATCTGGTGAAAGGATCTCATAAAAAAGACCATTCACTGATATTTTTCTGATCTATGTACAAATCAACCATGGGACATTTATATATAGTTTTATTATTCCATACATGCTTGCATCACCCATGTGTATGTGTCTGTGTGTGTATGAGAGAGCGTCTGGGAGTCTTTCTGCAGAAGATCAGAGGGGGATTTTTTCCCCCCTTAATCTCCCCAGTACAGCTCAGCCAGCCTGTGGGACCTGTGTAGGCTCAGCACACAAGACATTCGTGGAGCTTGCCTTGATGGAAACTGGAGATATACCAGTCACAGCTTCCCCCTTTGGCTTTCCTAGGCCTTTCAGAACCTGCACAAAGCCTGCTTTCCATCTCCAAATCCATTTCCAAATACTGCCTGGTGCTCTTTGCTGTTGAGATTTTACCATTCTAGGTCTGTCTGGGGCAAACCTTGGGCATCTCTTAGGTGCTCATGCAGTTGCAGTTGGGTTGCTATAGAAACCGAATCTCACATGTTGACTTGGGGCCTCTTCAGTTCTCTGTACCCTGCCCTTGGCCTGGAGATACAGGTGATGGCGACACCTTTGCTCATGGCCACAGCTGGGAATTCCCTGTGCTAGCCAGCAGGGCTTTTCAAGGTCCTTACTGGAATGATCACAGCAGGCTGTGGCTAACAGCTGGTTAACTCTTGGGGGTGGGGAAGTGTTTTTCCCCTCCATCAAGGAGGGAGTGGGGAAAGCCTTCACATTTAGATAGACAAGGCCTCCCAACTGAGTCTCCAGGCTCAGCACTGCTCACCAGGTCAGGGGGTCTTCCAGCCTTTGAGGTTGCCTGGAGAGCTCCCAGGATAGCCCTGAGAGTGAGTGGGAACACTGGGGCTGATAACAACCCTGGCGCAGCCTTCACATGGAGTCAGATCATGTGGCATTTTACACTGGCAAACCAGCTGAGAGAATAGTGAATATAATTACCATGTAGTCAATTATGGTGGATCCAAGTAAGTTAACAGGTGCTATTTCATTATTAATTCCAATCCAAGAGATTAGTTGCTATTTAAAGATTTAGTTGCTTGGTCACCTACACCATACTTCATCTGGCTGCCGGCAGTTTTTGAAAAAGAGAGAGAAAAGGTCCCTTTCTCTTCCCCTTCTTTCCTTCCCACTGCTCATCCTCAGAGTTTACTTGGATGAAACATTGGGTGATTCTCAGAACTAAATCTCCTTAGAGCAGGAGTCTGGACAAGTTGCCACAGTAATTCCTCCTGCCGGCCAGTTTCAGCCCCATTAAGCAAGCTCCTAGCATGTGTTGTCACATTTCTAGATGAGAGCTTTGTATTCTCAAAATAAACCTTTGCAGAAGGCATTTTTTTAATCCACATTTCCCATGAGGAGTTTGGGACTCAGGGGTGAAATGGATTGTCGTAATTCACCTAGCTAGGAAGATGCACAGGTAGTTTTGACTCTGGCCTCTGAGTCCAAGCCCGATCCCTTCATGTTCCACCTGAGAGTCAATGCAGGGCCAGGTGGGCCTGGGTTCTTGTGTGTTGAAGTCTCCGCACTTCACCAGGGCTGTCATTCTCTCTGAGGGACAGACATCCTCTGTGGCTCCAGCTGAACTCTTCTTAAGGAGAATTTTGCAAGCCATCACGCCAAGACATAAGTAGCTCTGAAAATGCCCCCAGGGGGCTTAGTGATGATTTGAAGGAGGCAGTTGTCTGTATACATGGGGCTTCAAGACCAAGAGAAGCCAAGCCCCTGGCTGCAGGAGTGTCCAGAAAACCTGCTAGGCCACCTACGAGGCTAGTCTTTGGGAAAAGCATTCAGCGGAGGCAATGAGAGCCTCTGGAGGAAATGGGTGCATTTTCTCTGGCCAGGTTACCTATCTGTGTTCTTATCTACTCTTGGATCCTGCGAGATCCTGGGCCATCACCAAGGTATCCACATCATCAGGTAAACACATTAACTGAAGAGTGAACACACACTAGGGAGAAGGACACTCCCTGTACCTTGGCCACCTGTGTGGAGTGAGGGCCCCCAAGCCATGATGGTGACAGGGTAAACAGCAGGTGTCAGACATGTAGGGAAATGGCTTTACAATCACTGGACAGGATCAGGAGCCCCAAGAAGTTGGATGGGTGAATTGCCACCTGGTCTTCTGTTGGGGTGTGAAAAGGGGAGAGGGTATAGGGGAGACCAGCTATTCAGGAATTACTGTGCCCAGTGCACAGGGGTGGGAGTGTAGCCAGATGCAGTGCCAGTGACTCTCCTTTGGGAGCATTTGTCATGTCCCGGGCTCCAGAAGAAACCCTTTGTGTGCTCTCTTCTGGTCCTTGCAAATTGTCCGATGAGGCCAGTACTATAACTGTGCCCATTGTGTAGTTGAGGAAACAGGCCTTTGGCTACTGAGTCTTAATGTGGCAGATCCAAATGGAAAGCCAGGCTCATCTGACCCCAAACCTGTGTCCTCACTGGAGTTGTGTGGCTGGGAGGACAACGGAGCAGTGAGGCAAGAGAGGGCTGAGGCATGGAAAGCACATGGCCATCCGGGAGGGTGGGGAGACTGGAGCGGGAGTGACTGCTGCTGACAGAGTTGTAAGGTTGTAGGTCCAGGTGGTGGTGGGGGGGCGTGCATCCTGAGTGCCGGGCTTCCTTTTGGGTTCTTCAGGAATCTGAGACAAGTGTTCCTGCTCTTGACTGTTCACTCCTCTCCTGCTTCTGGGTCCAGAGAATCCATTCCTTGCAGCAGCTGCTGTCGTCTGGGAGTGGGGTGGGGCTGGTGTGCGGGCTGAGCATGATGCAGTGGGTGGTCAGGAGAGAAAGGCCTTGGGTGACTGAGATGGGTCTTGACACCATGCGTAAGGAGACACCTCAAAGTTCCTCGAGTCTCCTTGTGATCTCTTTCCTGACTCCCTCATCACCTCAGAACTATGAGTGGCCCCAGAATTCTCTACTGCTGGCTCAGCTGGGGAAGGTGCCCCCACAGACCTAGGGAGCTTCTGAAGCAGTTCTAGGCTGTCGTGTCTCACTGGGGGGAAGCTAGCCGGATGGAGTGAGTGAAAGCCACATGCTCCTCCTTCTGCCAGCTGGGGACCCTACCTTTGTTTGCAAGACAGAGAAAAACATTTCTGTCTATTGTCCAAGCCTTCTATTTATAACCACCAAATAATTAAGATGATCAACCTTTCCAGGTTGAAAAGGGACCACCTGGCTGCTGGGCCATATGGTGAGTCTGCAGGGTCGCCGCGTGGCTAATAGGAGGAGAGAGGAGAGTTTGGAGAGCTTCTTGTTGATGTTCACACTTCATTTCTTCCCAGTGTGTTTTTGGTCAACAGAAGGATTAAAAATAGCATTACAAATTTCTGCTCACTGAATGTGTCCCTGGGGGGCTCCTTGGTCCTATTTGCTTGCTTCCCTGGTGACACAGTGCGCTCAATTCTAAACAGCGTAGGGAGAAGCCCTGCTGAAAACTTCATGTCCCCTCCCTGACCAGTTTCTGAAACACACCATGACCTCAGCCTCTTGTTACCCTTTGCCAACACCCAAGGGCTCCTTGGGCAACAGCTGTGCAAATTTCTCTGGGGCTCTACGATGTCACCTGCAGACATTTTGCTCATGATACTTCACCTTCACTCCGGTTCCTCCTTGGCTTCCTATTACATGGCAAAGTTGGGACTCCCTTAGCCTGGCATCTGAGCCTGGCATCTGAGGCCCCTACCTGAGGCTCTCCCAAGCCACTTTCCATCACTTGGGGGCTCCATGTGATGTCAAAATAAGGGGGCTGCCTCTTTGAAATTTGACTGTTTCTCTCTCACTTCCTCTTGTCCTGTTCAGACCCTGCTCACCCTGCACAAGCCACTTCACATTCACTCTCCGGGTTTCCTACAATCTCAGAATGATCTCATTTTTTTTTTCTGGACCTTTAGAGCAGTTCTGTCTAAACGCTTTCATTTGGCAATTAATCATGCTCTGTCTGGCAGTATCTTTCCCACTATTATCTCAAAGAGTTATTTAAATATTTCATCAGCATTTAAATCTTCATATTTGTCCTGCCACTTCAGTTGGAGGCAGAGAGGGTCTTAGCTCCTCTGGTAGGCCTTGTCTGTGGTGGTGGGGGTGGGGAGGTTGCCTGTGTGGACGCCAGAGCCTGCTGCGGTTCATCCTCCCCCTGCTTCTTGCTAATGGCATGGCCTTAGGGAAGGTTACCTCTGGGAATCCTGTTGCCTCACCTATAAAATGTAGGCAAAAAATGCCCATGTACCTTATAGAGTTATTAAGAACCAGAGAGAATAATTCTTGTAGTGTGTTGAGGGAAGGGCAGAAGCCAGGTGGAGGGGCGTAGACAGAGAGGGGTGAAGGAAGGCAGCAAGTGCAGAAGGTTTGTTAGAAAGGACAAACAACTTTCAGAAGGTTGTCAGAAAGGAGAGTGAGAGCTGAGGTAAGAGCTGGAGAGGGAAGGGAATTTGTTTGTGGGCTACAGGGAGAGAGCAAAAGGGAAAGGGGAGGAAAGTCAGATGCACAACCTTATGTTAAAAAAAAATAATGGCAACAACAGAAATTTACGAAAGTCCCTATGAAGGTATAGAATCTAGCTTCTCTTGAAAACAAAACAAAACTGCTGTTCTGCCAGCGTGGTACATAACAATTACCGGGGTTTGAGTGACAGCTGCCTCCATCTTTAGGTCCCTGATGGCCCATTCAGTCCTATGTCCCCAACCTAACTCTTCAGGTCCTTTGAGTCTGTCACTCCTGCTCTAATGCATAATGCACCCCACTTTCAGAAAGTGGCCAGGTCAAGGTCTTGCCCGAGGTCATTTACTTATCCACAGAGCAGTGTCCTAATTCCTGTTGCAGGTGTAGGAATCCTGTGTCCTCTCCCTGTGCAGATACTAGGCTCCACCACCAGAAGCCTCATTGAAACGCTGAGATCCCACAAGCCTGGTCCAATCAGCCGTGGTTGCATCTCAAGGGCTCCAGGGAGATGTGTTAGAAACTGCGTGTGACACTGCATTATAAAGTGATTACAAACCAAGTCCTCCGTGATGAATGGTTTTGACTTTTCTATCTGTGAATGTTCTTAGACCTTTTCACTCCAAGATTTCACCTGTTGTACAAAACGATATAAGAACATTAAAAGACATTTCAAAAACCAGTCATGATCCATCATCATAGCACAATGACTATCTCTTTAATCTTTAAAAATGCTTTAAATCACAGAAAAAAAACTATTCTTATTTATATCTGTGCCACTGATAATATATTTTAACCAAAACTTCATCTTCTTTCCTTATGTCTTCTCTCCTCTCTCCTACCAGCCTTTCCCTTCCCTCTTTTGTCTAACCTTCCCCTCCTGGTGACACAAAACTCCACTCTGGATCCAGTGTTTATCTCAGGAAGAAGGATAGGTCACCTCATCCTGCTCAGAAAGCAGCTCAGGCCTACCCTGCTCTGCTGTCTGGCCTGCCAGAGAAATTCCATATCTTAGGAGGCAGAAATGAGAAAGGCAGACTTTGGAGATTAGCTGGAAGTGCCTTCTGAGCTCTTGCTTTGGCTCTTGCTTTTCCATATATTCAACCTATTTCTGAAGGAGTGTGTGTGTGTGTGTATGTATGTGTGTGTGTGTGTGTGTGTGTGTAAAGAAATAGGTCTGGAATGATGAGATTTTAGCCTCTAGGAGTCCCCTCCCTTTGCAGCCTGGTACATTCAGATATTTTTCTTTTGGTGCCTCTGATCTGTAATAAATTTTAAGCTCAGTATAATCATCTTTACTGTGTATGGAATTCTTAGCATTTATGTATGTTTATTTCAATAAAACAGTTATTGAACTATGTGCCAGGTGGATATATTTCAGTGCATAGGGCTAACATCACAAATGGGATTTTGCTTGGATGATTGTGCTGTTTGCGCCTGGAACAGCCTCAATGCTTTTGGTGCCCTATGAGCTGTGTGACCTTGGGCAAGTTATTTTACTTCTCTGTGCTCAATCTCCTTTTCTGTCAAATGGAGATGATCATTCCTAACCCTGTTGGGAGGAATAAACAAATGAGATACTGTTTGTAGATCACTTAACAGAAAGCTTGGAAAACAGAGCAGGGTTCCAGTGCCCCCCACCCCCCCTTGCCTTTCCTTACAAGTTTTCTCTGCTGGAGAACCTGCCAAGGAGTTAATAATCTCTTAACAAGTACTGAAATGTTCCAGGGAAACTCAGACTACAAAGGATTGCTTTTGCAGAGTGAAAAATCTTCTTATAATGTAGTTAACTCCATTTAAATTTTAACTTTGGTAAGCCATCGAGTTTAACTTGTTCCATTTCCTTCATCCAGTTCTACCTTTTGTTCTGGAAACTCTATCCCAGTTGGGCTCTCACTTACAAATAGGGCCTGGGTATGTGGCCTGTGAAGGCCAGTTTGGCTGCCGTGTCCCGATTTCCTTAGACCTGGGGCTTTGGGCTAGGCCTGCTGTGCAAGCCTCCCCCAACTGCTTTTGGGGACTTCCGTGGACCCAGTGTGGTCTTCCCTTCCTGACTTAAGATTAATTTCATACTTGCCAAAACTGACTCACAGTTTCCATTTCTTGGAGGCCACTCGGCTGAATTCCATGCAGGTTCTAAGAGCTGGACACTTCTTTGGGATGCTGGGTCTCAAGGTACAACGGAAGACTAAGAATTTGTCTCTTTGTCACTGCTGTCTGGGGAACTGGGCACTTCTTTCCCTTTTCTTTCTTTTTTGTCTTTATGTGTGACCTGAAGGCCATAGGATGTATGTAATCTGGGTTGGGAGTAGGTAGTAGTTGTAAACTTTGGAGACCTAATTCAGGCGACAACTCATTGTTGAGCATTTGCTGATTTCCTTAGGCCTGGTGACTTTGACATTCAGTTACGGACTGGTGGTGTTACAGGATCTGTACATAGACAGAATCATGAGGGTGTGTGTACGCTTTAGTGTCCCACGTGCAGGAAGCACACTGGGTGGTGTGGCAGGTCCCTTCCAGAGATATGTGGACAAACCCTTGAAATACCAGGAGGAAGTCAGTTTCTGTGCCCTTCCCTCCCAGTCCTTCTGATGATCTTGGTCTAATGTCTGGGACACTTCTCAGTGCTCATCCCCATCCCTTTTGTACAAAGGCACAGCCAGCCTCAGGCTATGAGCCCTTGCCAGCAGTGGCATCTGTCTGGAATTTCGTGACCAGATTTTTTATTTTTTTTGCATTGTGTTTATTTTGAAGGTTATCTTCTATATTTTCCACGAATGATACCCATTTCCGCCCCCATGCATGACAATTACAAAGTTTCAGTAAAATATTTTGCTTAATTAAATACTCTGGACACAGCGTCTCCCAGTTATGGGCCACCTCTAGATATTTCCATGTTGCCCAGGACCAGGCACACGCATGCCCAGGAACCCACTACCCCTCTCCCAACACAGCAGGAAGGATACTTGCTCTGGTGCAGTCTGATTTCCTAGTCTAGAAGGTGAGAATTTCTGTACAGATGACAGAGAATGTGATTAAGTCTCCCATTTTCCCAGCAGTCAAAGGCAGGGGCAGAAATGCAGAAGGAGGCTGGAAGCTGCATGCTGATGGCAGGGACTGAAGTCCTGTGTTGGACGAGGGAGGGACACCTCTGAAGCCATGGCTTGTTGCCATATAACTTACCCGAGCTTTCCAAAGGGAGCAATGTGCTGTGGCTGAGTGTGGCTCTGGCTGCATCCTAGCTGCTTTTGGAGCCTGGGATCTGGGCTTGGGACAATTAGGACATTGTGCTACGTTTAGGCTTGATGCCTCAATGTGGATTGTGATATCAAAGTTGTCTGTCAAAAAACATTGCTTAAAAAAAAAATGAAGCCAACTAGTGATTATTGCCTGATTCCTAAGCTCTTGGCCTTCCTCGGTTTTGAAATAGGAAGTTTTGCTCCTTACTTGTTATGAACAGGCTTCACTGATCTTTTTCCAGCCTAGAACTGTTATAGGGCAACCCCGATATAAAACGGGTTGCCTGGCTGTGGGTCCTCACCCGCGCGCTTAAAAGGGACTTATTAATACTCCACTACAGGCACACACAAAAGGTTAATAAAAGGTTTATTTACAAGGGAAAGGGAATTAAGGGAATGTACAACTCAGGGAGAAAATAGGGAAATAAAGTCTTTAATGTGTTCTACCTGATCTGCCGACCTGGAAACCCAAAAAGCACTCTCAGAGCTGGCTGGACGCTGCGAGCTGGCGGAGAGCCAAAATGGGGGAACCCTCCAAAGCCCACGTGTCTTCTTTATACCTACCTGGCTGCTTAACCCCACCCTCAGGTCCCAGCCACCTTCCCTTTGGTGGTGATGGGATTTGGAGTTCCCAGTGTCTTTGGCTTTGGCCTGGGGTGGGGAGTGGAGTCCACAAAGCCTGTATGGAATTAGCTTTAGGACATCCTTTTCCCCCTAACAGAACTTGCTCTATCCCTGACCTTGACTCCTCCCTCACTAACTCCTGACCTCACATCATTTGAGGGGAGAGAACCCTCCTCCCCATCCCATCCCTGGTCTCTCTATAAGTCTCCCCAACCAGGTATAGGATAACCAAGTCTGTTTTGATTCTTGTTTGTTACTCTTTGAGAATGTTGAAAGTTAAACAATTTGTTTTTTAAATTGAACCAGAATGTTCCAGCCTAAAATGACAGCACAGGGAAAATGCTGAGTAGGAAGTGCAGCCCCCTGCCTCCTGGGCCTGGCCTGACCACCCCTCCCCGTGTGGGGACACTTCTCGGGGCCTTTCACTTTCCTCACCCACCATCAAAAGTGTTTGGTGGCATGAGTGAGGCTCTTTGTTTCTGGCTGTCACTTTGCTCCTGGGTGTGAGGGTGACACGAAAGCTAATTTCCAGGCCTCTTCTGGTTTGAAGCCCCATGAGTCTCACACTTGATGATTGCACTTGGATTCAACAGTTGTGAAAAGAGGGAGTAAAATCAGGACAACTGCTTCTTTTAGAGGGATTTGATGAAGAAAGTGTCCTGGCCGTCAGGTGTATAATAATAAGATCAACAGGTGAGCAGGCACATCTTCTGCCTTGCTCGCCATCGTACGCCTAGAATAGTGCAAATAAAAATGACTGTGTGAAAACACTGTGATTGTGTGCATTTTGTACAAAAAAAATAAAAAGACTTCACGAGGCAAGTTCCCTTTGGTTTCTCCTGGAGCATGACCTTACCCAGTCAGAAGGTGCCAGCAAGGAGAAAGGGATAAAGGAAAAAAGAGTGGCGATGTGGATCTGAGTCCAGAATCCTGCAAATGTGAGGGCTGGTGGGTGCTTTTCTAATCCTGAGGGTCCCACCTCCTAGACCTTTGCTGCAACACAGACTCCAGGGGAAGCTGCAAATAGCCAGCAGTTGCCTCTCTGTTCATGGTGCAGCTGTTGAGACACTGTTGGCTGCAGCTGCCCTGGGGCTGAGCCCTCAGCCTCCGCTCAGTAGCCTGTGGTTGTCTCTGTTCTTCAGACTGACTGGAGCCGGGGTAAACCAGGGGAGGGGCCCAGGGCACCTCCAGCTCAACCCTTCACTTTTTTTTTTTTTAAATGTTTATTTATGCATACAAGAACTGGGGTACAGGCCAGAGGTGCGGGAGGGGGCGGTGAGAGGATTCACCAGAGATAGAGTGGGGAGCAAAATAGGCAGATTGACTGAAGTACACTGCTGAGGGGAGCAGCGGGCGAGTCAGGAGAGGTCTGCTGCGCCATGTGGGTTGTTCCTTGGCTGGCTGGGGATCGAATTCATGCTGCAGAAGCTGTGGACAGCCCCACAGGCTGCATCTTAACCCCTGTGCCACTAGGGAGGCCCTCAACTCTTCACTTTTCCTGTGTCCTACACCCTTATTTTCAGAAAGTTATAAAGGTTCTGGAGCAATCTCTGGGATTCCCTTCCCAGGACTTAAAGAGTATCCCCGGATGCCAGGAACCTCCAGGTGTGATTATGTAATAGTTTAATCTCCAGGAAAATTTCAGAATGTCACACCATTAATGTTTTCCTTTCCCATGTTACTTTTATTGTTTTGTACTCTGAGAATTGCAGCTAAACTCTGGCTCCTTGAGGGCTTGGTCTTGGCAGCTGAATTTGTTAGGTGAGTGAATGATCTGTTGCTGCACATGGTTTGGCCCAGAGGATGGGGGTTTGGTATCTTGATACAATGCCTTTAGGAGGGACATTGGGCCAGCAGCTGGAACTGGAAATTGATCTCCTATCTCTTGGAACTTGTGCAAGTTCACAGATGGGCAGTGGACATTTCAGGGGAGGGGACAGCTGCCATCCTTAAAAAGAATAATTCTTTGTAGCCTAGAAACGCCAGGATAGACTGTGACCCAAGAAAATCATGAAGAATACAGAGGAGGGTGGAGTCTTTATTGTGTTCTTGATGATTGTCAATCTTTATCAAGTTTCGATGAGGGTCAAGGCCTTGGCCTTTGTTGGCTAACTTGTTTCTTCTCCAAAACCTAACTGACATCCAGTCTGTGCCATTTATGCTATGAAGGTGACTTTATTTGTTTGTTTGTTTCTCTTACAATGGTGAGTTAGGGTGACTGGCTCTGCTGGGATTGTACTTAGCTGGGCTGTGAGGTGTGCATGCATGTGACACCTATCATGGTTGTGACAATCACTGATGTCAGGTCCTTTTCCTCTGCCTGCAGAAGATGCTTTGTTGTCTTGGGGAATTTGCATCCTGCTATAGCTTCCAAAAGGAGCATTTTGGATGATGTTGGTGGAACCAAGTTATGACATGACCAGGAGAGAGTGGACTCCTGTCTGTGGATAGTGTGGAAACCCCTCGTGCAGGAGGAGGCAGACTGAGAAGCTGCACTGCAGACTTCGGATGTGCCTGCGCCATTCATCTTTTGATAGGACTTGGAAATATGACTAGCTAATTACTCCAGTTCATCTGGTCGAGGAGGAGGATGTGTTGCCTGGTATATTTTGTGTGCAAAGAGACAAACATCGCGCAATATATTCTTTGGAACATTAGCTCTGAAAGATTTAAGTAGATAATTAAGTTTTGTTTGAAGAAATTTGCAAAATGCTATTATTAGACAGGTTTCTTCTTGCAGAACTTTTCAGGGCCTTTTATACTAATATGGGGAAACATCAAAGGAGGGTACACTATGCAGTGATTCCCAAACTTCATTGACCATGGAATTACTTGTGTTATAGAGTAACTTCCTGAATTAATGTTCCTTGAAATGTCCTTTGGGAATTGCTAGTCTAGGTCAGTGGCTCTCAAATGGTGGTGATTTTGTTCCCTAGGGGGACATTTGGCAATGTTTGGAGACATTCTAGTTGTCACAGCTGGGGCAGGGGAGGGTGCTACTGGCATCCACTGAATGGAAACTAGGATGCTGCTGAATGTCCTTCAACACGTAGGGCAGAGGCCCACATTGAAGAGTTCTCTGGCTCAGTTTACACTAGTGCCGATGTTCAGAAACCCTGGACGAAATGGCCCTAAATCCTGCCCCCTCCCCCACCCCACTACTACATCCAGTTCCAACATCTGTGGGTGTGGATGGTTTGGTAACAGCAGTTTATCCTGAGGGATCTCTGGTCCTTGAACTTCATCGCTCTAGAAGGCAGGGAAGGTACGAGCATTCTTTTTCTTGCTGGTAGACACTTGCACTCTTCTGCCTCAGAGCCTGTTATCCAGATACCCAGCCACCCAGCTGTGTTTGGCAACCAGGGTCTGGCTTTTCTGGCAGCTCCAGGACTGGTGCCTACATGAGAAGCACATGAACTCTCCCTCTCCCGGGTCTTGCTTCCTCCCTCCGTGGCCAAGCCAGGGGAGCTCACTTTGCTCTGTTGCCTGAGAAACTTGGATTTCAGAGCTCACTGCCTGCCAGAAGCCGTTCCCGCAGACAGAGCTGAGATTCCAAGAAGAATCTCCAGCTCACAGAGATTCAACATCTTTGTGAAGTTTTAAAATCACAGATGGTTTTTACAGAATACTCAAGGCATTCCAACTTTTTATGCTTCCTCTTGCCTGGCCCCCCTAACCCCAACACACATTTTTTTCCAGTAACCAAAACACAATAGGTAATGGAAATTCCATCACAGGCTGACCCACAGAGACCCGAACGGACCAGTGCAATTATATCTGAAGCAAGGCACTGTCATGACTAATTAACCTCTCATAGAGAAATTTTTCCTATGGACAGCTTCAGGGAAATCAGCCTGCCGTGTCTCGAGGTACACTCTGTGAACTTCCCTTCCTTCTCAGGGTTTTCTCTGAGGAGACTCTCCCAGCACATGAACAATCCAACCCAAGGTGGAAATTCATTTCCAGCCTGCTCTTCCCCCTTTCAGTCTTGTGCTTGTTCTTCCCACAGGGTCCTCATTAGCTTTAGGGGTATGACTTATTTACTGAGAAACTTTCCTCTCCCTTGGAAGGCAGCACAGGCAATGGTCAGTGGGCTCAGCATCCCCAACTCTAACCCTGACAGTATTTTGGGGGGATTTGGGTAAAGCATGTTAGGATTTGCCATCTCTGTGTCTTTCCCATCTGTAGAGAGGGTAGCATTATCCTGTATCCAGAAATATCAGATGGGATCACATGAATGAAATTTATGCCACAGACTTTACTGGCCACTGGTCCTGGAGGAGTTTGTATGAGATGGGTCCTTGTTTAATTCAGACACTTGCTGAGTATTCATGGTGTGCTGGGGAGTGCTGACCTTTTTTCAGAAGGTTGCAGAGTCTGTAATTGCTGAGACATGGAGAAGGGGAAGGCCCTTGTAAGGTTCTGAGTCAGGCATAAGAAGGGGCAGCAAAGATCTTCTACTGCCCCCTTCCTACTTGCCACCCCATGCCCCTGCACCACCAATATGGTGAGTCCTGGCACTTTACCAAGTGCTTTGTGCATCTCAGCTAATCCTTACAGCCACCCTCTGCAGTGGAGATAAATAGCTCCTTTTTCCAGGTGAGGGAACTGAGGCTCATGGGCAGTGAAGCAACCCTCGAAGGACACACACGTTAGCATCAAGCAGAGCCAGACTTTCTTTTTTTTTCATATAGTTTAATAATTTATTTATTTATTTAATTTTTCATTTTTCATTTTTTAAACCATATTTTCTTCCCCCTACCCCCTCAGGTTGAGTCCCCATAGAATTTCTTTCCCCAAGGCACAGGTGTACCATCACCACAGTCTCCTGTTCTCCCTCCCTCTGATCCCTCTCCCTCCTCCACTGCAGTTTGTCTATGATTTGTAATTGTCTGTTTTTGCTTTGTTGTGTTTTGTACTGTTATTATTTTTTACATTGATATCTTTTTTGATTCCCCTATATTCCTGTTATAAGTGAAACCATCTGATATTTTTCTTTTTCCTTCTGGCTTATTTCACTGAGCATAATTCCTTCTTGCTCCACCCATGTTGCTGCGAATGACATGAGTTTATCTTTTAGAGAGCCAGACTTTGAACTCATTTCCAGTAGACTCTGATGCCACACTTTTAATTCTGTGCCTCCCGTAAGCATGTACCTGAATCCAGTCTGTAGCTCCCAGCTCATACCCAGTCTCCAAGGCCTCAGTGCTGCGGCCAGACTTAGGGCTCTGCAGGAGGGTCTGAGTGTCCATCCAGGCTGTGACAGCACCTGGAAATCACAGGCAGTAGACAGGACTGTCTGTCTAGCTCTTCCTTTGGCAAGAATTGCTGTGCATGACATTCAGAAATTGCATGTGCTGTGTGTTAGAACTGAATTCCCCTAGGAAAAAAACTTTCAAGTCATGGTCAAAACACATAAATAGATTATAAAATCAATTCGGTGCATCGCAATCAATGCTGAGGGGAAAAAACAAACAAACAAACCTCCAAACAAGAAGATAGAAAAGCAAATCCCTTGTTCTAAGGTTAGGTTTTATTTCATGAATCATGGGTTGCAAGTACTTATATACTAGGTGTGTATGGGTCACGATAGGAAACATAGTTATTTGGGTCAGAGGTCATATATTTAGAAGTGTGGACCCAGAGGGAAGCTGACATGCAGCAAATGTTCCAGAGAAAAGCACGTGGGCACTGCAGGTCTTGGCAGGTTTTAGCAGCAGGTGTTGACTGAGAGCCTACACTGAGCTGGGCTTGGTGGCTTCTGGGGCTGCAGAGAGGTTACCAAGGAGGCCACTACTGGTCCATTGCAGTCAGCTTGGCTCTGCCCAGCAAGACAAAAGGAAGTCACAGGCAGCCTCCACAGGCCAAAGACCTTTTTTCTGCAGTCCATACCAGCCCAGGAGTGGCTGCCCACACGGAGTTGGGTGAACTTAAAAACCTTCAGATGTTTTATAGGTGGACCAACGTATCATTTTCTGCTTCAGAAGTTCATAAGACCCTCAGAATGCCCAACCAAGGCCCTTGAAAAATTAGAGTCTAATTCTTTGAGATAGATGGAGCAGAGACCCTCTTCAGCCCCAGCAGTTAAGTATTCTCTCCCTCATCTCTTCCAAGGCCAGCATCTAATTTCAAATGTTCAGCTGACCCACGATCAGTATGTTAGTCTTTGGCCAGGAGAGTAGACCTCTGGGTCACCAACATTTCAGTCTCCGACCACAGAAGTGAGAATTAAGCGAGCAGGGAAATGGCATGTCATCATGAAAGACGGTCTTGGCATATTTGTCTTATATTTTGTTTGTTTTGTTTGTGTTAAAATCTAATTTGTCATGCACACTGCAGCAGGTAAGTCCTTCAAGATCTCCATTTCTGAGCTGTAAGATTAAAAACAATAATGAATGCTTTGCAGGGTGGTTGTGAGGATTTTGTGAGCTGTTAAAAGAGCTCACAGGGCTCACCAGTGTTAAACGAACACTTAGTATGTGCCACGAGTGAATTGAATCACTCACATGTAGTAG
>NW_023605194.1:44075681-44094527 GCF_014898055.3 Talpa occidentalis
CCACCAGGGAGGCCCCTACAGCTTACTTTCTAATACATGATTTTTCTACATTTTTTGCTATCTCCTATGGTAATCTTTAAACATGATGTGAAATAACTTTGTGTGTGTTCATTCTTTTGAACATAGATCAAACTGTTTCTCTTACTGCCTTGCTCGCTTTCTGTCAGTTGTTTTTACATCTTTTTAAAATATTTGGATATTGACAATTCATTTTGAAATTAAAAAGACATTTCCTCCCAGAGAGTCTCTGCCTATTGATATTTAGAAAACTATTTAAATGAGGTTGGGAAGCTAGAAAGATGTCTGTGAGTTTGTAAATTAGCAAACTACCAGACCCACCACACCTTGCATCTTCAATGAGAGATTATGGTGTTATGCCCTCCAGCAGAATTGATGGGGGGTGAGGCCCTTTAGAGTTGTCTAGGGGGTTGTTAGCCTTGGATTCCAAGAAGTGCACGTGCATCAATACACCCTCCATTCTGCCCTCTTCTGTCTTTTGTTTCCGAATCCACGCTATTTGCTGTTGGAATAACTGCCTTGAGGTCAAGGCATTCCTGCCTCTAGTAGCACTACCCAGCAACACTCAGGAAACATTGGTTGACTCTGAATAAATTTAGTAGCTACACTGAATTTTCTCAATTCAGGTCTTATACAGAAAATAATTTCGGTTATCATGAATTATGTGCACAATGAGAAATACAGAAATTCAGGTATACAGTCTTTCAAAAATATCTTCCACTAGTGATTTTAATGTCTCAGTCTTCTGGTGTGCCCAAAATTCTCCATCTTTGACCGAAACACTACTTGAGCAATGGTGCATTTGGAGGAGGAATGTTGGGAGAGTAGGGAGGAGATTGGTGGGAGGTTATGCTTCCCTAAGGGAAATCTCCTTTCAGATATGAAGGTAGAAACAGGATGGGAATTTCAGGCTCTCTACTGAAGGAGTCTGAATGCAGAGAATTTGATCGTGTCATTTCTTGGTTTGCATCTTCTAACTTGCTGTATGCTGCAGAGTGAGCCAGCCGGGCCAGTCACTTAACCACGCAGAGCCAGAGCTCACCTCTCCAGGTTCGAACCCTCCCTCCCTCTTTTCCTCTACCTGGGACACTGCTTTCCTCACTCCTCCCTGGTGTTCCAATGTGTGGTTTGTTTGTTGTTGTTGTTTTAAAGATTTATTGTATTTATCTATACATATAAGAACTGGGGTATGTGGCGGGGGGACGATTCACCAGAGACAGAGTGGGGAGCAGAACAGGCAGACTGACTGAAATACACTGCTGAGGGGAGCAGCGGGCGAGACAGGAGAAGTCTGCTTTGCCATGTGGGTGTCTCCCTGGCCTGGGATTGAACTCATGCCAAAGTGCCTGGCAATAGCTTATTAGCATTGAGACTTTAATCCTTGTGCCACCAGGAGGCCAATGTTAGGTAATGTTTGGTTGATACATGGAAAGAATTTCAAATTCACAGAGAATTAAACCAATTTAAATTTAAATTTTTATAGTGAAATGTCACTTCAAGTTTATCATATTGGAGAAGATTATAATTGTTGATTATACTCACAATTATGAAAGAAATATGTACTTTTATATCCTTACAAATTTTACAGTATATGTTTAAACTTAAGATGCCTTTACCTATGGACCATGCAATTCAATTCCACATCTGAGACTCTTTCCTCTTCCTGTATACTTGCCTACATGCAGAAAGTAACATGTAAAAGCAGGTTCACTGTAACATTTTTTGAAACAATGAAAAGATAAAAATTACTCACCCCACCAGTAGAAAATGGCTAAATAGATTATGGCACAGTATACAGTGTAAAATGATCATGAACTTTTGATAGTCTAGAACTTGTCCAAGATATATTGTTAAATGAAAAAGAAATTTGCAAAACAGAATAAATATAGTTGCTAACATGTGAAAATACTAATTAGTTTATGTGTTAATCTGCACACTGTAAAAAATCTGAAAAAACCTATACTTAAGTATGCACAATGATTACCTCAGGAATGTGGAGCTATGGGAGGCATTCACATTCTTCTGTACATTTATGATCTTTGAAATGTTTAAAAGAAATAATATTTGAAAATGAAAAAAAGCAAAAATTTAAAAAGTCCATGAATCCAAAAAATGGTAGCATGTGGAATAACGGGAAGAGGTGGCAGATGTAACAAGACGGATCATTTGTAGACAATTGCAGAAGGGACACAGGAGTACAGCCGGTTCTTTGTATCCTCTACTTTTGTCATTAGAAATTTTCATAATGAAAAGTAAAAACAAGCTTGGGACATGTAGAAGAAGCACAATCCATGTGTCAGTTTCAAAAGAATAGAGTTCTGCATAAGGAGTACTTTAAACATCTAAATTTAGATGTTAGTGGGTAGAGACTGAGGTTTATCAACAAATTGCTGAAAGATTACCTTGTATAATTTGGGTAGAAGAGAGAAGGATTAAAGGTGAGGATACAAGTAGAAGATATTTTGCTTTAGTCCAACAGCAGGAAAGCCCAGGAAAGTCATGGTTAATGACTGGGGAGCAAGGAGATGAGACAGGAGTCCAGGTAACATCTCAGTCCTTCATCAGAGACCCCTGGAGGTAACAAGACCATCATCAGACTCAGACAGCCCCATAGTGATCTACACGCACCCTTCTCAAAGAAACCTTTGGCTTTACAGATGCTCTTTAGCCAATTCATGCCTGTTTGTCTCAAGAGGGGCTGAAAACAGGCCTCTACCTTGATTCTGCTTTTTCCTACTTATTCCTTCCAATACCAGTTTCCACATTGTGCTATCCTCACTATCCTCCATCTATAGAGGTCTCTAGAATGAAATTCTATCTATTAAATAATAACATCTTATCCATCCCTCTTCCCAGCTCCTGTCAACCACTTCTACTTTCTGTCTCAGAAAGTACATTGTCCTCAAGTTTCATCCCTGTTAGAATATATGTCAGAATTTTCGTTCTTTTTGAGACTAAATAGGATTGCATTTTTGGATAGGCCACATTGTGTATTCTTTCATTTATTAATGAACACTTGGGTTCCTTCTTCCTGTTGACTATTATGAATAAAGCTGTTATGGTAATGGGAGTAAAATTATCTCTTTGAATGTCTGCTTTCAAATCTTTTGGGTATATACATACTCAGAAGCAGAATTGCTACATCATATGGTAATTCTGTTTTTAATTTTCTGAAGAACCACCATAATATTTTCCATAGACACTGTACTATTTTTATATTTCCACCAGTAATGCACTCCAAGGGTTGAACTTTCTTCACATCCTCATCAACATTTATCATGTGGTTTGTTTTCTGATAGTAACCAACTTAATGGATGTGAAGCAGAAGAAAGGAAATTTAAAGAGAAAGTGGAGGTTGAGTAAGGTTAAATCATCCACTACCAGAAAGTGTGTTTATTCCCAAGTCTTCAGACAAATTAGAAGGATGGGTTAAATACTACCTTGTCATTTAAAAAGACAATTCTTGTATCAGGATCACCTGAGTTACATATCATAATGCAGATTCTTGGGCCCCATTCCGAGCCTATTAAGTCAGAATCTGCCTAGGATTTGGGTGTTTAAATAAAAAAATAAATAAAGCTTTTCCTGAAACCAGGAAATAAGGGGAATGCAACTGACCACAGAGATTTAAACCATAAAACCAGTTTTAAAAATCCCAGCAAGATATGCAAAGTCACCTCTAAAGGGACAGATCAGTCTCTCCTTAACCTCTTAACACTAACCAGATTGATCATATAAACAAATATAAAGGAAAGATGAGTAGGAGGAAATGTTCTGACCTTGGCATAAAGGAGAATTTCTTAAACAAGACATAAAAAAGCACAAGCCTTAAAAGGATTCAAATATTCAACCATGTAAAAATTAAAACTTCTGTACAACAAAAGATATCATAAAAAAAGTGAAGACAAGCTATAAAAGGGAAAAAGAAATTTGCATTACATTTAATCAACAACAGATTGTGTTTAATCAATAAAAGATCACTATCTAGAATATATAAAGAACTTCTAAAAAATCAATTTCAGAAAAGGGAGAATTACCTCCATAGAATAATGATCAAAGCACACGAATTGGCAATTCCACGAAACGCTCAAACCACAAACTAACTCATGAAAAGGTGTTCATCTTTACCAGGGAAGGGGAAATGCAACTTGAACCACAAAAAGATCCCCTTTCAAATATACAATATCATTCACATGTAATATTTAGTGTTTACTTTCTGTCTTCCTCTGCTAGACTATGCATCCCAGAAGAGCAGAGATCTTTGTCAGTTTTGTTTACTGATGTATCCCAAACACCAAGAATGAACAAACATGGCTAAATCTCAAAATCATAAAATCATGATCCAGAAGGATACTTACAGCATGAGCTAATCTATAAAATTTTAAAACGTGTAAAATGATACTATGTATGGTTTACAGCTACATACATATGTAGTAAAAGTCTAAAAACTTCAGGGAATAGTGAACAGTAAATTTAGGATAGAAATTATCTCTGGTTTTGGGTGAAGGGGGAGGGATTGCACTGGATTTGTAATGTTTTAACTTAAAACTTGACAAAGCCAAGAGGCGAGATGTAGTATCAGTTCTACTGATTTTTATTTTTTGTGTACCTTGAAATATTTCCTAATTTTAGAAGAAAGAAATAATAAATGGCTTAAAAGGAAGTTAGATGGGCCGTGCTAACGTATACAAGGGCAAGCGCAAGAGAGGAGCTCTCCCACCACAGAAATCATCAAAGTTCCTTTAGGTAAGACCATCTTTTTCTGAAAAAGATATTGGTTACTGAAGTCCACAAAATGCTGGTAGAGATGATTGGTATTCACATACATGCCGGAAAACTGTCATTATTATTAAAGCTGAACCGATCATGCCCTGTGATGCAGCAATTCCACAATTAGGTATACAACTAATAGACGCATATGCAAGACCTCAAAAGACAAGTATAAGAACATTTACAGTAGCATTATTCATAATAGCCCCCAAATGCAAACAACCCAAATGTCCACCAAGAGAACAGATACATAAGCTGCAGTATAATCATGCCTTAACTAATGAACTTTACAATGGAACCAGTGGTGCTCCCAAGAGGCTATACCACGTAGACTCAGTGTGCAGGGGTCTATGCCAACTAGATTTGTATAATTAGACTCTATGACAACCACAGTGCTAATGAAACACCAAAAAGGGGCACCATTTTATACATTAAATACATAATACATAGTCTTTTGACTATGATGAATAATGCCATATTTGGTGTACAAGATTTTTGTGAACATATGTTCTCATTTTCTCTTGGTATCTGCCTAGGAGTGATGGAGTCATATGGTAACTCTATGTTTAACCTTTTGATCAAAGGTTGTTTGATCTGCCAGGCTGTTTTTTAAAACACCTGCACCATTTACATTTCTAGCACCAATGTACAAAAGTTCCATTTTCTCCATATTCTTGCCAACATTTGTTATTATCTGTCCTTTTGATTAAATTCATTCACGTGTGTGAAGTGGTATTTCATTGTGGCTTTGACTCACATTTCCATGATGGCTAGTGATGTTGAACATCTTTTTGAAATATATGTATCTTTAAAAAATATTTTGTATATAACACAAGAAATGACAATTTGCATACTTTTTTTTCTTCTGGACTCCTAACAGTTTTATATTTGTTGGGTACATGACACAGGGATGCATGAGGGTGGGAGCATTTTTTCCCACCCTTATTGCCCATTTATATATTTTCTTTGGAGAAATATCTATTCAGATCCTTTGCTCATTTTTTTTCTTTTTAAAGGACCCTCGCCAGTGGCCGGGGATCTAACTGGTGCTGCAGAGGCTGCGGGCAGCCTTGCCACCCAGTGCTCAATCGCTGCGCCACCAACTTTGCTCGTTTTTAACTAGGATATTTGTCTTGTTATTATTAAGTGAATAATTTTGTAGTTTCCAGTGTATGACTTTGCACTTTTTAAAAATTAACTATTTCTTAGTGCTTTATTCTTTTTTTTTTTTTTTTTTTTTTAAAGATTTATTTATTTATTATTTATACAAGCACTGGGTATAGTCAGAAGCGCGGAGGGTGAGAGAATTCACCAGAGCCAGAGCGGGGAGCAGAGCAGGCAGAAGGACCGAAGTACACTGCTGAGGGGAGCAGTGGGAGGCAGGAGAGGTCTGCGCGCCATGTGGGACCCTCCTCCGGTGGCCGGGGAGCAGCCGGGGACCGAACCAGAGACACAGAGGCTACGGGCAGCTTCGCAACCCAGCGCTCAACCGCTGTGCCACCGGGGAGGCCCGCTTTATTCTTTTTGAATAGAAGTTAAATTTAATTAAAAAAAAATTCATTGTCAGAATGGTCCAGTCCAGTATAGAGAAATACAATTGATTTTAGTATAGTGATTTTATAGCCTGCAATCTTTTTGAACTTGTTTATTCTTTTTTTAAAAAGATTTTTAAAAATTTATTTATGCATACAAGTGCTGGGGTGGGGAGGTGGTGAGTGGATTCACCAGAGACAGTGGGGAGAAGAACAGGTGGATGTACTGAAATACACTGCTGAGGGGAGCAGAGAGGGAGACAGGAGAGGTCTGCTCCATCATGTGGGTCAGCTCCCTGGCTGGGGATCCAAATCACAGTGCCTTGGCTGGTGAAAGCTTGATAGTGCTGAGACTTTAACCCCTGCACCACCAGGGAAGCCCTTATTTATTTATTTAGTCTAGTATTTTTTTTGTGAATTCCATAGGATTTTTCTATATAAAAGATTTTATCATTTGTGAAAGCTATTTCTTCCCTTCGAAACCTGGATGCCTTTCTCTTTCATTTCTTACCTAATTTTTCTGGTTAAAATCTCTACTAGAATGTTGAAATAAGTGGCAACAATGGGCATCTTTGTCTTGCTCCTGATGTAAGACAAAAAGCTTTCAATTTGTCACCAGTAAGTACAATGTTAGTTATGACATTTTCATGTCCTTTATCACAAGAAGGAAGTTTGGTGAGTGCTCATATCATGAAGGATGGTGGATAGTGTCAAATACTTTTTCTGACTCTATTGAGACTATTATTTGTTTTTTGTCCTTTATTCTGTAGATATGGTGAATTACACTGACTGATTTTTCTATGTCAAGTTAACCTTGAATATCTGGGATAAATCCAGAAAAAGTGTGAACCTTATGATATTTTGCTAAGTTCAGTTTACTAGTATTCTGTTGATTTTTGCATCTATATTCTTTTTTTTAAATTTTATTTTTATATTCCCCATACAATTGCAACCCCCTTATTTTGACCCCAATCCCTTCTTTCCCCGCCACCCACCCTTCCCACAGTATGTCTCTGGTTCATAGTTGTTTGTTGATTTTGATTTTTTCTTTCTTATAGTTATTCTTTTTCCTGGTCCCTTATTTAGGTTTTCTAGATTCCTGCTATGAGTGAGACCATCCGGTATTTTTCTTTTCCTTTCTGGCTTATTTCACTGAGCATGATCCCTTCCAGCGCCATCCATGTTGCTGCAAATTGCAACATCTATATTCTTAAGGGATATTAGTCCATAGTTTTCTTATATTTCTGTCTGGTTTGGTATAAGGATAATACTAGTCTCAGAATGAGCTCACAAATAATGTCTCTGCTATTTCTTGGAAGACTTTGTGAAGAATTGGTGCTAATTCTTCTTTTAAATATGTGGTAGAATTCACCAGGGAAGACATCTCGTCCTGGTATTTTTGTTGTTGGAATGTTTTTGATGACTGAATCAGTCTCTTTACTTGTTATAGGTGGACTCAGATTTTCTATTTCTTCTTGAATCAATTTCAGTAGTTGACTCTAGAAAATTGTAGATTACATCTATATTGTCTAATTTGCTGGCATATACTTGTTCACAGAATATCTTTTTTTTTGTACAATTAATGATAGCCTTTTTTACATTTCTGATTTTAATAATTTGAGTATCATTTCTTTTTTTCTAGAAACATAGCTAAATGTTAATTTTGTTGATCTTTTCAACTTTTGGGCTATTAATTTTCTTTATTGTTTTTCTATTCTCTAATTGATTTCTGCTCTACTATAATAAAAAAGCAAAAACATCATTGATTTCTGCTCTAATTTTTATTATTTCTTTCCTTCTGCTTGTTTAGAGTTCAGTTTGCTCTTCTTTATCTAGTTTCTTAAGGTGAAAGTTCATTAATTCGAGCTCCTTTTTTTAAAATATAGGTACTCAAAGTAATACATTTTCATCTAAGAATGACTTTTCACTGGAGTCCACAAGTTTTGGTATGTTGGATTTTGATTTTCATCCATATCAAAGTGATTTTTTAATTTCTCTTGTGACTTCTTTTTTTTTTAAAGATTATTCATGCATACAAGAACCAGGGTACAGGCCAGATGTGCGGGAGGGTGAGAGGATTCACCAGAGACAGAGCGAGGAGCAGAACAGGCAGACTGACTGAAATACACTGCTGAGGGGAGCAGTGGGCGAGACAGGAGAGGTCTGCCTCGCCATGTGGGATTCTCAGTAGGATGGAACCTGTGCTGCAGAGGCTGCAGACAGCTTCACAGCCCTGTGCTCAACTGCCTGCACCACCAGGGGAGGCCCCATCTTGTGGTTTCTTTCACCCACTGGTTATTTAAGAGTATATTGTATAGGGCAGTGCCGATTAGATCCCCGCTAGCCACGGAGCAACCCACATGGCGCAGCAGACCTCTCCTGTCTCACTTGCTGCTCCCCTCAGCAGTGTATTTTGGTCATTCTGCCTATTCTGCTCCCTGCTCTGTCTCTGGTGAATCCTTTCACTCTCCACTCCTCTGGCCTGTACTCCAGCTCTTGTATGCATAAATAAATAAATCTTTTTTTTTTTTTTTTATAGAGGCATGCTTTATTTATTTGTTTGCTGGTTTCTTTGTTTGTTTTGTTTATACATACACTGGGTACAGTCAGAAGCGCGGGAGGGCGAGAGAATTCACCAGAGCCAGAGCGGGGAGCAGAGCAGGCAGAAGGACCGAAGTACACTGCTGAGGGGAGCAGCGGGCGGCAGGAGAGGTCTGCGCGCCATGTGGGACCCTCCTCTGGTGGCCGGGGAGCAGCCGGGGATCGAACCGGCGCCGCAGAGGCCGCGCGCAGCTTCGCAACCCAGCGCTCAACCGCTGCGCCACCGGGGAGGCCCCATCTTGTGGTTTCTTTCACCCACTGGTTATTTAAGAGTATATTGTATAGGGCAGTGCCGATTAGATCCCCGCTAGCCACGGAGCAACCCACATGGCGCAGCAGACCTCTCCTGTCTCACTTGCTGCTCCCCTCAGCAGTGTATTTTGGTCATTCTAACTATTCTGCTCCCTGCTCTGTCTCTGGTGAATCTTTTCACCCTCCACTCCTCTGGCCTGTACTCCAGCTCTTGTATGCATAAATAAATAAATCTTAAAAAAAAAAAGTATATTGTATAACTTCCATATATTTGTGACTGTCCCAAATTTTCTTGTGTTATAGATTTCACCTTTCTTTTTATTGTATTCAGAAGCATATTTATATAATTTCAATCTTTTAAACTTTATTGAAAAAAATTATGGCCTAACATGGTCTATCCTGGAAAACATTCCATCTGTATTTGAGAAGAATGTTTATTCTCCTATTGTAGAGTTTTCTATAGGTTTCAGTTAGTTTATAGTGCTGTTCATCCATTTCCTGTTGACCTTCTAACTAATTATTATATCCACTATTGAAAATAAGATAATAAAGTCTTCAACTACCTATGTTGAATTTTTTATTTCTCCCTTCACTTATGATTTTCTTGTTTCATACATTTTGGTTACCTACTACAGAGCTGATGTTTATAATTCTATCATCTTGATATAGTGACTATTTTATCCTTATATAATTTTCTTCTTAGTCCCTAGTAACAGTTTTTATTATAAAATCCATTTTGTCTATTATTTATATAGACATTCCAGATATTTTGGTTATGATTTGCATGTCTTTTAATATCTCTTTCCATCTCTTTTCTTTTAACATATCTGTGTCTTTGAATCTAAAATATTTCTTTTATAGACAGCACATAGTTGGATCATATTATTTTTTATTTTTTTAAAGAATAATTCCTGTAGGGGCCTCCCTGGTAGCTCAAGTGGTTAAGTCAAAGCACCATGAAGCTATCCACAGCCACTGCAGCACAGAGCTTGATCCCCAGCCAAGGAACTGACCCACATGGTACTGCAGATCTCTCCTGTTTTGCTCACTGCTCCCCTCAGCAGTATATTTCAGTCCATCTGCCTGTTCTGCTCCCCACTCTGTCTCTGAATCTTCTCGCTGCTGCCCACACCTCTGGCTTACACCCCAGTTCTTATATGCACAAATAAATGAAATAAAAACCTAAAAACAAAAGAATTATTCCTTTATCGTAATTTTATTCAAATCTGAGATTGACTCCCCATATTGCTGTGTGAGTTTGGGCAGTACCCTCTGATTGCTCACCAGTAAGATGGATTTAATAACAGTTAACTTGCAGTGTTATGAGGAGGACTAAATGGAAATATATGCAAATATTGATACATGGTAAATGTTCAATCATTGAAAATGTATTTATCAATAAAGACAATGTCATTTTTCTGCTATATTATCAATTTTATTTCATTTTTCTTTATTGTTAAAATTTGTATAGTTTGCCTTTCAATGTTTTAAGGCATCTCTATCTTTTATAATGTTATGTCTTGCTGCTACTTCTTTTTTTTTTTTTTTCATTTACCAAGGCATATGGTACCTGTCTGTTTAATTGTCTTTATCCCTGCTAATGTGTAGCTCCTCAAGGGCAATGAATTATCTTGTTCACTGTTAGATTCCAGGGCCTTGGACAATTCCATGATGGCTAATGATGTTGAGGATCTTTTTTTACATGGCACATGACAGGAACTCAATAAACATTTACTAAAAGTCAAGTGAATGAATAAATAAACTGCCTCTTACCTTGGAACATAAAGAAGTGTCCACATCTTAGTGTTCACCCAAATATCTGGCTCTATTCAGTGTTTCCACACTTCATGATCGGGTGTCAGTTTTACTATTAGCTGAGGACCAACTGTGCTATTATTAATTAAAAGTTTTATTGAAAGGAACTTGCTGCTTTAGTGCAATGTAGTCAAAAGGAACGATTTATATTAATAGCTTAAGTAGAAAATCAGTATCATTTGCCTTTATTCATTAAATTACACAAATTAATCTTCCAAATTAAAAAAAAATATTTCTTTGCCTATTCCTCAAATGATACCAGATATCATATTTTGGGAAACCTTACTTTTCATTCAGTACTTTCCTAATCTAATACACTGGTCATTTACTTGGCTGTGCGAATTTTTAATTTTTTCCATATTCTCTCCTTTTCCAAGGGCTGAGATACTATATTTGATGGAAAAGTATGTTTCTTTGCTTTCACTTTATTTTAATTTATTTGGGGTCAACTCAGGATGGTTCAGCCAAGCTCATCAGGCTTTGAGGCTTTGATGCCTAGGTATGTATGCCCCCTGCTGCCTTTGGGGCTTGGTCCTTCCTTGTTCTTATGCCATTGTATCCCTTTGGTGCCTATCCCAGGGTGAGGCCATCATGACCCGTCTCTCAGCATAAGGAATTAGATTTTTAGAGTTTATAAATCTGATTACTGATGAATATTTAGACCCACCAGAGAAAAAATCAAAACAATGCCATTATTATATATACCATGTCATTTCCAATTAATCCACCATTACTACTTTGTGTTATGGAACATAAAATATCTCAACATTCTCGGAAAACTTTTTCTTGTAAAATACACACCATAGTAATGTAATTACTGCCAATTGATAATTTCCATTAAAAATAAGTTTGTCAAGAGGTTCATAAATTTGCTGCCATAAAGCGCCTTTTTGGCAGGTAGATTGTTGAATTGGATACAGATTTTCTCTCTCAATTAAGTGAAAACTTGTGAAGTCACTTTACTTATATCAAAGAGGGATTTTAATGTGTTTTTGGAGAGGGTATATAGATAGTTTGATTCTGCCACGTCCCATAACTATGGAAGGCAGTTTTGCAAGGAGAAACTGAGGAGATTTGACTTTGATCACAAGACCCTTCTCCCTCTTGGTTGCTGAGCGGCAGAACTGCCAGGTGAGAAGGCACTGGGTACCAGTCCTCCTATGCCTTACTAAGAGAGAGCAAAGCCTGCCTTCAGGTGTGTCTTCCATCTGCAAGTGAGACTTGAGTCCTGTCCTCAGCTTGCCCCCACCCGCTGTGGTCATCACAGTTCAGTTCTCGCATTAAATGGCCATGAATGTCAGCAGAGCTGGGCAGACCCCCAGCCTCCCACATTTTTGTTCTTTGCTCCCTGGTAAGAAAAATTTTAGAGACCCTATGTGAGGGACAGATCCTCTGGTCAATGTGGTGGTTACTTTGCCAGTGTCCCAAACTGACAAGTGACTGTGGCAAATAAATCACAGTCACTCATTTTGAAATACAAAGTCTAAAAATGCCATCAGACTCTTTGAAGAAATATTGGCCAGACATTTCTCTGTTAGGGCTCCAGGGAAGTCAATAAGTGGTTTTCTGCTTCCTTCCTGTAGGTCTCCTGAAGTGGGTGTGAAGAGGAAGGAAGGCACCTCTTGACACCTTCTGTTGCATTTATCCTCTGCAGCATTTTTGTTTCTCATGACAGCTGCTCAGTGACCATACAAAGGATCGAAGAGCCTCTGCCATCCATCTGAGTCATTCCATGTCCTTATATTTTCATGTTCACACAGAATAATTCCTACGAAGAATTCAGTCTCCAGGGCCTCCCTGGTGGTGCAAGGGGTCAAGTCTCAGCACTATGAAGCTACTGGCAGCCACTGCAGCACAGGTTCTATTCCCAGCTAGGGAGGTGACCCCTATGGCACAGCAGACCTCTCCTGTCTCACCTGTTGCTCCCCTCAGTAATATATTTCAGTCAGTCTGCCTGTTCTGCTCCCCACTCTGTCTCTGGTGAATTCTCTTATCACCCTGCACCTCTGCCTACATCCCTGCTCTTGTATACAAAAATAAATAAATCTTAAAAAAAAAAAGAGAGAATTCAGTCTCTACTTGTTATACCCCAGTAATTCCCGCTTCTCCCAGCAACCAATGCTGATGCCCTGTGTGCTGGGGAGGCCACAGTCTCCCAGGCTGCTGCCTGGATGAACACCTGGAACAACAATCCCCATTTTCAAGTGTCCATCTCAAAACCTAGCTCATCCAGGTTGCTTTTCTTTGCCTCCCTATTTTAAATATGGACAGCCCTTCTAGAAGAAGGGCTAGCTTTTCTAGAAGAAAACTATGGACAGTGTTTCTTCTAATGCTTCCCTCACTCTATGGTTATTAGAGTTATGTGTGGCCTGTGGTCTCTAGCCACTGGGCTGGGTGCACAGTGAAGACAGGACCTGTGTCAGCTGACATCCTGTATCCACCCCAGAGAGGTGAGTACATAACTTGTTGAATTAAACCAAACTGTATCTACCTATCTTTGTTTCCTTATTTTCTAATCCCTCTCCCACACCATTTTAACTCTTAGCTTCAGTCTTCACTGGCTTATAGATATATCTTCTTTTTCTATTCATGCATTTCTTTATTCCTTGCACATTTATTATGTGTCTTCCAAGAGTCAGGCACTGGACTAGGCATTGGGGGTCACAGTAAGACTGTTTCAGAAACTAATTGCCTGGAGGAGGTCCAGGCAAGGTGGAAGGGGCTCTTGCATGGGGGAGAGGGGCTGTTGATGCTGCTTAGGGAAGTCAGAGGAGGGTGCCCATGGCTGCCATGTTTAAGCATGGCATTTGTCATGCAGTCTCTCTGTCTAGATGAACCCCCTTCAAGTCCTGGACCAATTTCAGATGACTGCCCTGCTCCCAGATGCAGTCTCTTATCAGTTTTCAGGACAGTTGCCCTTTTGATCTTTTGACACCCTGGTCTCTTTTTCAGCTTCCAATATCCTTGATAGGATTTTCTCCTTGACCTTCTCTTCCTTCTTCCTGGTTCTCTCACCTTTATGTAGATGACTTTTCAATGTGTGTCTTTAATTAAGTTCTCTCCTCTGGACTGAGGTACATTCTGTCAACCTGCTGGATCCAGCCTTCTACAGATGTTCTGCTCTCCCCTCACATTTCAGCACATGAGGAACAGAATATGCTTTTCTTTGTTCCTGCTCCCGAGACATTCAGCTCTTTATCCCCCAGCGGTCTTAGACTGAAACTGTGGAGGAGGCAGGCTGCCATTGCACTCTAGTCTTCTTTCATAACTGACTGCAAAGTCTATACTTGTCCTGGCCCCTTCTGCTTAGACACATTCTTTTGTGACACTGTTAAACATATAAAAAACAAAACAAAACCTGTCACTATTCTTGGGTAATTGCTCTTGATGTACAGCTACATGAAGAAGGACACCGGTCGAGGTGCCACACAGCAACCTCACGGCGCAGTGGGTGGGCTCTGGTTGTCTGGTGTGCAAGTAGCAGCTTATCTGAATATCCGAGCTCTGATAGTTCAGGGAGGACATTCCCACTATTTATCACCCTGCTGAGTATGACATCCAGCTTTGCCCGGATGTGGTATAATTGCATGTTGGGGCCTCCTTAGCCTTCAGCGGAAGTACCCTGCCTCGACTAAGACCATTCATGGCTGTGCAGGACCAGAGCCTCTCCCTTTGCCCTGCTGAGTGGCAATGTTTGCGTGGACAGCTGCGTCCCCACCCTGGGCCCCCTGCTGGCTCAGATAGACTGGTGGCCAGTGAGAAATAATCCTCTGTTGGCGGTTATAAACCACTAAGATTTGGTTCTTTGACTAGCACCCCACTAGTGTGAAGTGCAGTCATACTTAGCCCCTTTTATATTTCACGTGTACATTTGTTTTTCTAAAGAAATGGTTCACATGTCCTTGAACTTTGTAAAGGAACTTCCCCTAAGCAATAGGTTTCTCTTTAAGTAATGGTTGAAAATACATAAGTCTTAATAACACACATTTTACACAAATTTAACGAACGTAATATGTTCACACCGGTTTACGCTCACATAGAGCGTGTGCCACACTTAGTGAGTGAATAAGTGAGCTGGAACCAAACTTCAGCTGTAAATTAAGGCTGCCTCTGCCATCATAGCGTGCCATCCACTGCTGAGTGCTGAGTGTCCTCAGCACCCAGCGGGTGGTGGCTCCCTCCCTCCCATCCTCACTTGACAAGTTAGAAGCGTCTCCACTGGTGTCAACCCCTCTGATCATTCCTGTTCCAATCTGCCAAGTTTCAAGAGGAGTGGGGTTTACTCCTTGAACTTCAGGATAGAGAAAGAGAAAGCAGGTGGGGTCATCTATCACTGGCAGAGGACAGACACCTCGGTCCCAGTCAAGGTCATTCCTTGCAGATCCTACACCAGACCAGGTCTCCCTCCCTCAAGTGCTGCTCCCTCTCCCTGAAGTGGGGTGGTACCTCCTCCACCTCCAGGTCTCTGCTTAGATGTAGCCTTCAACCAGGCCTCCCCACCCTTAGATTTAGAATTGTAACCAGTTCCTCCCACCTTCCTTAATACTCTCCACCTTCCTCTCCTGACATCTTTCCTGCATTGCACTTAACTCCTCATAGCTCCTACATCATTTACTAAGTTACTGTGTTTATTGTTTCTCTCTTGCCACTAGAGCAGGAGTTCCACAAAAGCAGGGAATTTAGTCTTGTATCCCAAGTAAACAGAACAATGCCTGGCACAAAAGAGATGCTAATATTTGCGGAATGAATGAGTAGGGTGGGGCCAGACAGGCTCCCTGAGTGAGTGCTAGCTGGCAGGGGGAGAGCCCCTGACCCACAGCCCCTAGTTCACTGGTAATGTGTGTAGGCTAAGTGGTCAAGCATGTTTTGGTTTATTCCTGCCTCTCAGGGACAGGACCTCTCCCAAGGCCTTGGCAGAGCTAGGAGATGGAGTTGGTTCTCTATGAGCCCACTCTGGCTGCTTCTCTAAGCGCCCACACACTCAAAAAAAGAACACAAATCTTGGTGATAAAGAATATTTTTAAGTGACTATAAAATTTGGAGTGGGAGTGGATGACATATTTGTCCCCCTAATTAAATACTTGGAACAGAGGTCTCTCTGGCTCCCTGTGGCTGTCAGCAAAACCTCTGATGCATGTGGTGGCCTTGGTTTTGTTATCGATGTTGGAGAAGCAACAGGGAGACGAAGAGGTGAGCCACAGTTGTGCTTTGCAAGCAAGGAAATGCCATCATTGACAAGCATGTTGACAAACACATAGAATTAAAAAAAAAAAACTTTTACAAATTCTTTTGACTTATCATTCCCTCCCACACACACATTTTTGGCCTAAATTGTGTTATAGTCTTGTGTGTATTTTTTTTTTTAAGATTTTTATTTATTTCTTTCTTAAACTTTATTTATTTATTTATACTGGGTACAGTCAGAAGTGTGGGAGGGTGAGAGAATTCACCAGAGCCAGAGCAGGGAGCAGAACAGACAGACTGAGGAAATACACTGCTGATGGGAGCAGGAGATGGCAGGAGAGGTCTGCGCGCCATGTGGGACCCTCCCCCAGTGGCTGGGATCCAACCGGCGCTGCAGAGGCTGCGGGCAGCTTTGCAATTCAGTGCTCAACCGCTGCGCCACCGGGGAGGCCCCTTGTGTGTATTTTTAATCTGACTTCTTTTTGCCATTTTCTTTTCCTTAGTTTAAAATTTTTTAATCAATCGATTATTTTTTTTTACATTTTAAAAGGATAGGTTTATAAGGAAAAGTAGAAAAAAGAGAGGCACCTGCATAGTCACAGGTTGGCAGGAGACCTCTAATAGACTGTTTTTTATAATAGTTTTAAGTTTACACTAAACTGAGCAGATAGTTCCATATATACCCTCCTAATACAGTTTGCCCTATTATTCACATAATTATACAGTATTAGTGTGATGTGTTTAGTAAAACTGATATATATTAATACATTGTTATTAACTAAGGTCTGGAGTCTATATTAGGGTTCAATCTTTGTGTTGTAGAGTTTCTATGGATTTTGACAAATCTGTAATGTCATGTAACACAACTACAGTATCATACAGAATAGTTTCAATGCCCTAAAAATCCTCTGTGCTCCACCTATTTGTCTCTCCTTTTCAACCCTGAACTCCTGGCAAACTGATTTTTTTAGTGTCTGTATAGTTATGCCTTTCCCAGAATGTCATATAGTTGGAAAAGTAGACTATATATAGCTTTCTCCAACTGGCTTCTTTTACTAAGCAATGTGTATTTAAGGTTCCTCCGTATCTTTTCATGATGCGATAGCTCATTACTTTTTATTGTTGAATAATATTCCATTGTCTGGATATACTACAATTTGTTTGTCTATGCAGTTTTTGAAAGACATTTTGGTTCTTTCTGGTTTTTAGCAAGTATGAGTAAAACAGCTATACTCATTTATGTGTAGGCTTGCTTGTGTGTGGATATAAGTTCTCAGCTTATTTGAATCAAACCTAGTGCCGGGCCTCCCCGGTGGCGCAGCGGTTGAATGCTGGGTTGCGAAGCTGCCCGCAGCCTCTGCTGCGCCGGTTCGATCCCTGGCTGTTCCCCGGCCACCGGAGGAGGGTCCCACATGGTGCGCAGACTTCTCCTGCTGCCCGCAGCTCCCCTCAGCAGTGCACTTCGGTCCTTCTGCCTGTTCTGCTCCCTGCTCTGGCTCTGGTGAATTCTCTCATCCTCCCATGCTTCTGACTGTACCCAGTGCTTGTACAAATAAATAAATAAAAAAATAAAAATAAAAATAAAAAGTGTCCTTATCAGTGAAAAAAAAAAAAACAAAAAAAAAACAAAAACCTAGTGCCATGCTGGATTATACGTTAAGACTGTATTTAGCTTTGTAAAAAAATCACTGAACTATCACATTCTGAGGTGGCTGTACCATTTTACATTCCCACCAGCCATGAATCAGAGTAAGGTTGCTCTAGAATCTTACTAGCATTTGGTATTGTCTATTCTTTGGATTTTTGGCCATTTTTATAGTTGTGTGTGGTTATTTAGTAATTCTAATTACCTATGAAACTGAAATTCTTTTCATACGCTAATTTGGGGAAGGCCCTCCAGGTCTTTTGCTCCCCCTCCTTCCTTTTTTTCTCTTTTCTTTTTTTTAAAGATTTATTTATTTATGCATACAAGAACTGGGGTCAGGCCAGAGGTGTGGAGGGTGAGAGGATTCACCAGAGACAGAGTGGGGAACAGAACAGGTAGATCCACTGAAATACACTGCTGAGTAGAGCAGCGGGCGAGACAGGAGAGGTCTGCTGTGCCATGTGGGGATTTCTCCCTGCCTGGGGATCGAACTCGTGCTGCAGAGGCTGTGGATTGCTTCATAGTGTTGTGCTTAACTCCTTGCGCCACCAGGGAGGCCCTCCTTTTTTTTTCTTTACAAAATTTATGCTTAAATGCCCAAGACACTTTATCCTAGCCACTGGTGGCAACAGATGTTATAGCACTGAAACTGGATATTTAAACAGAATGGCATAAAAGATCACTATTGCTTCAGGCACAAGGAACAGCCTACTTTTTGCAAGATTTTGTAATTCCACCTGTGGCCAGAGGGCCCTTTCTGGTGACCTTTGCTTTTACCTCTTGAGTTTCTTCTGCTCCTTTTTCTGTTTCTTCTTGAATGCCTTATCTCATCTCTTTGTCTTTTTTTTTGGGGGGGGGGTTTCCTTTTTATTGGGCTATTTGTTTTCTTACTGTTACATTTAAGACTTCTGTGTATATTTTGATATGTCTCTTATCAGGTATTTTGGCAATGTTTTAACAATGAAACTGCTTGTGTATAATTCAACAATGTTTAGTACATGCAGAGTTTTGCAAACGTAACCACAATCA